>NC_134688.1:136325283-136625283 GCF_050947455.1 Rhinoderma darwinii
TGACCCATCCACCAGATGGGTCATCAGTACATCATCTATGGGAGTCCGACACCAGGGCCCCGAACAGATAAGCTGGTCTGGTGCCTCCGTGCACCGGACGTACAAGCCGGAAGTAGTTAGCTCCGGCCACGGAATAGTGGCCGAGCAACAGTACTGCAGCTCTTCACCTATTCAAGTGAATAGGAGCAGACCTGCAGCACGGCCACTATGCTATGTACGGAGCCAATTGCTTCCGGGCTCAGTACATATAATTATGTGCCACAACATCCAGTGCCCGCACGCCACCGGTGCAGCTCATCTGTGTGGGGTTCGGGTGTCGGACCCGCACCGATGACATACTGATGACCTAGTTGTCAGAAGGTGGACAACCCCTTTAAGAGACACAGCATTAAAACTGAAATCTGTGAGAGGGCCACAGTCGTCGATTGTATAGAGAAGTTGGGGGGGGGGGGGCAAAAGCTGAGCTATTGCACCGGGGCCCATGAGTTTTAGATATAGCACACAAAATAAATCAGTCTTGAAACATATGGGAATCTCAGAACATCAGTGAACAGTTTGTGACATTTTCTGTGTTAAATAGATCTTTTATATGGTGTCCTTACCTGATATGGGTGTGTACTGTTCCTCCGATTTTATAATGAGGCACACGGTGGTTTGTTTGTTTGTCCTCATAACATGCTCAAGTCATATTATAGAAGTAGTTTCCAATACAAGCATTGATTCTGTAGAATATGGTGCTCCCATAGGCACCATAAGACGGCATATGGAGTTCCTACAAATCCATAACATTCCATATGTGGCTCAGCCCATACATTCTCCCCCCTTACATTGCACAGCTGTCACATAGCCAGTAAGGGTCAGTTCACACGTTGCGTAAATAATGCGGTTTTTCCGCAACAGAATTTGTTGCTGAAAATCTGCAGCAAGTATAGTAGCAGCAAAGCAGAGGACATAAAACAATTCTCATCCACACACTGCGCAAATACTAAGCAAAAAAAACAACTGAAATTGACCTGTGGTGCAGAATTTTGTTCCACAGCATGTGAATTGTATTTGCGTAAACGCTGCTTTTTTAGTGTGGGTTTTCCCAATTGAATTAAATATGGAGGTAAATCCCGCAACAAATAGCAGATGTTGCATTTTTTGCGGTGGGTTTGAAGCCATTCTGCGGCAAAAAACACAACTCAGGAAAAAACAAAAACCTCATACTTACCCAGAAGTCTGTATTCCTCCCTCCAGCGCAGCCTCCTGGGATGACGCTTCACCCCATGTGATCGCCGCTGCAGCCAATCATAGGCTGCAGTAGTCTCCTGGGATGAAATGTCCTGCTAGCAGGCTGGCTAAGTGTTGCAGCTTTACACAGCGGACATTCCGGGTGAAAAACTGCACCACGGTTTGGCGTGGTTTTTCGCCCGGAATTTCCTGCTGCGCACTGGGTGGATACGCTGCATGCTTTTACGCAGCGTATCCGCCCCGTGTGAACTTAGCCTAATAGATTTAGCACTGTAGAACTACAGCAAAAGATTTATTGGTGAAGTAGCCCTATAACCTCTGTATGGAGATAGAATTGGAGACATGTACAGGCTCAGCGACGGCTGCTATGTATACGTGCGGTCACAGCCACCCAGTAGGAGCAGCAGACATAATAAAAAGGTACAAAATCTTTTATAAAATCAATTGTAAAGTTATGTCTAACCTGTAAAAAGAAAAGCTCAACAAATATCCCTCAACCCCTTTAAAGTATACATGGATCAAATAGTATCCCGTATTAACCCCGTATTAACTCATTAAAAATGGATCGCTCAGAAACTGAAGTCTTGACACAAGTGTACAATATAGTAATATCTATTTTGTTTTACATATATGCTTGTGACACTAAATATATCTACTATATAAATAAAAAATGTAAAAAAGTGGAAGACCAGGTTAATATAATGTTCATAATATAGATGTTGAACATGTGACACACGTACAAAAAGAAAGTTATTACTGATTGATTGGAATCACAAAAAACAACCATACTTATTACCTTGCTCATAGCAACATTTTAAATAAAAAACACTAAAGTAAAGTGGCAGTGCCAGGATTGCTGATATGATAGAGCTTCATAACTGTATCCATGGTAATGAAATAATTTGGAATTAAGTCTCACCTCTAACGAGAAATGTACATGCTATTATTTAAAGACCTAAAAACTGTATTATGTCTCACTACAAATAGAAATGTCAGTTAAATTTATGACATACCTAGGCAAGGTGAACAATTGTGATCAGTAACATTCACCATGATATTCGTAAATTCATATTTGAGTAATGTGAGGCGTAACTACAGTATAAAGTGTTCGGGTCCATGCCAAACTTTCCAATGCCCTCCCCCTTAGATAAAAAGAAAACACAACAACTGTGAAAACTCCCATCATGACCTGATAAATGATCAGAGAATGCTGGGACAAATCAGCCACATAAAGTAAAGGTCCTCTCATACGGCCCGAGGTGGGCCGTGTAAACGAGCGCCGGTCAACGAGATCGCTAGTTGATCGGCGCTTGTTTTCTCCTGTCACAAGGAGCTACTATGGGGACTAGTGCTCATTACTACGATCAGTTGTCCCCATACATTTCCATCATGTCGGCAGCACAGGGAGATGTGCTGCCGACAACGATAATATTTTGTGCTGCATAAATGATACAATCAGCCAATGAACGACCATTTGCTCATTCATCGGCTGATCGTTGCCCTGTTTACACAGGACAATAATCAGGAACAAGCTTTCTGTGAACGCTTGTTTGCCCGATAATTGGCACGTGTAAAAGGGCCTTAAGTAGAAATTGCAGGGTAGGGGCACAGGAGAAATCAAATCCCAGACTAAAATTAAATTAGACCCCCTACTTTAAATCAGACGCCTTAAGGGTGCAGACACACGCGGCAAAATTTGTTGCAGAAATTTTCAGTGACAAACAACCTCATTCAGAGAAATGGCACTGATTTTCAGTTGCAGAAATTTCTGCAACAAAATCAGGCGTATGGCCAGACCAGACCCTAAAATAATTCAGACCCCATACCCCTAAATTAATGAGATCCTGAAATCAGATCCCAGACCCCTGAATTAGACCTCAGACCAGACTCCAAATCAGATTTTAAAAAAAGGTATTTACTTACCATTCCTTGCTCCAGTATTCTTAGAGCACAGCACACAAGATTGTGGTGCCAGCAAGCATCAGGACGCTGTATGCGCCACAGTATACAAAGTCCTAACGCTGCTTAACGCCGCCGCTGCACACAATGTCCTGACGCTGGCCTGTGCCAGGATCTAGTGTGCTGGGCCCTGTAGTGGCAGAGGGGACGGTGGGCCACATGGACTATAATTACGCCACTGTAGTGATGCATAGGAGCAGACTCCTCCGCTGCTGACCAAAACTACTGAAAAATCAGACATATTTTCTCTTTAAGACCACAAAAATGTGGAGTGAATCTTCTCAAGAATTTCCATAATGTGTTTACGACTTTTTTTTAAATGTTGTAGCTTTTCATTTTAACTTTCCTGGGTATAGCCATATTTGAGGCATCCTGCATTGCGTACATAGACAGGGCAGCACAGTGTTTGTGCTTTATGGCGGCTACAATGAATGAAGTGAATGGCCAAAAAAGTGTCAATAAACAAAAGTGTTTTTTACATATGTCTGGCACTGCCCTCAAAATTCCCACTGGCTTAGTACCAAAAAGGCTAATGGGAAACAGATGAAAAAAAACTGATCCCATAGTCTCTATCTGCAGCTGCACGTTTGCTCTCAGAGTCCGGGGAGCTGCATAGTCGACTGTGCTATTGATTCCATCCAAAACAAAACCGTCACTATTGAGTTCAATGGTGAGGGAAACCGAAGCGGAGGTTTCTGCTTGCCTTTCCGCTGAGGGTTAACCGGACGGAAACCCTTAGCGGAAAGCGACGGTGATGTGAACACAGCCTTATCTGTGTGTAGAGTGGCCTCCAGCAGTACAATAAAGCTGTGATTAACTCTCGTCCTCTAGTGAAAAAGAGATGACTGCTCAGCCTATCTCAATCTACAAAGATGAAAAATGAGCAGCTGAAAACAGGAAACATCAGCCTATTGAGAGTGGTATTTTGTCTCTGCATGGATTGCCCATATGGTGCCTGGCTATCCCGCCAACTGTTTTAGAGGATGCACCTCTATTGGAGATACGCTGCATGTATTCTGGACTTGCCCCAGTGTTCAAAAATTTTGGCCCAGTATTTATGGTTTGGCCTGTGCGGTCCTTCACACTCCTCTCTGCAGAGACCCTTGAGAAGCCCTACTTCATCATAAATCTTCTGCTCTCACTCTCGCGCAACATTGTCGGGTGACGTTTTTCGGTCAGCTATGCAAACTATAGCCCATGCCTGGAAGAAACTATAGTCCATACTTGGGATTCATTTCCAGATTGGATGCTTTCATGTCTAATGAGCAGTTTACTAGAATTCTTTCCGACAACCTTTCGAAATTTCTCAAGATCTGGGACCCGTGGATCTCATATGCTCATCCCCATCTCTCAATCACTAGTCTCACGTTTGCATAGTACTGAAACCTTCCTGGGAAATCTCCCTTCCAGTCCTCCCCCCTTTTTTTCCTCTCGCTTTCTGCCTTTCGACTTTCTTGATGTACTTGTTTTAGTGCTACATGTTACATTTTTGTAATCCAGCTTCTACACTGGATAGAATGGCGCACCTGCTATTCCTCATATAGCCAATGCTTAATCTCAGTTACTACTTTTATTTTTTTTTCATTGCTTTTACAATGCAAAAGCTTCTGTTCTGGCTCTTGCCCATATGTTTAGTTATTTTGAAAATTCACGAAAAATATTTTGAAACGAAAAAGGAGGGTCCATTTAGTCAATGGTCCACCATTTTACAAAATCTGTTCACTTCCCTCAATAGTGTTCAGACTTGGACGTGCATTTTTAAAGAAATAAGAGTTATCTAACCCCATATCTAGGTGTAATTCAGAAACGTCTTTGCACAGACATCATGCAGCTGAACAATTCAAACTTACTATGTTCCACTGAAGGCTATGGAAAGTATTATTGATGAAACTGTGTACTGCCTTAGGGCATGCTGCAAGAGACTGTCAAGATATCAGAAAATATCCTGCCTCTGATACAGTGAAACGGATTTCATGTATTTTGTCAGTTTTAAAGAGGCTGTGTCAACAACATAATATCTATGCAATACGGCTTAGAAACGTTACTGAGAAATTACATATTTATCCCCCCAGCTAGAGCAATGTTTATAAAGTGCATGAGTGATTCCAGTGGTTACTAGTCATTCTCACAGTGTACATATAGTGCTTTTTTAGACCATTTCAGGTCTATTCTAAAATTGCAACGCAGGTCTTCATATAATCTGATCAATACATTTAAAATACAACAACATATACATATTAACTACTTTATCATGAATACTGGGAGAGGTCGCTCACCAAACAATGGGGTCAAATGATCAAGTTGCTGGTAATGCTGGTTTAGTCACGGTTATCAGGAAAATAGGTAAAGTATGCGATCTCGAGTGATCGCCATGATTATCAGCACCAGACGTGCTGGTTTACACATGTCTCAAACCATATAGGAATGCATTAGTAGTATATTATCAGGTGGTTGATGACGAAGGTCCGTTTCGACTTGTGCAGGGTAGGGCCTTGTTCACATTACGTTTCCTAGCCTACATTTGGCGTATACGCTGGTAATAGCTTCCGATGTATACACTGAACGTGGCTCCAGTGGGCATACTGGACAAACATTACTTGGTCTACTCAATACATAAGTCTTACGCATCATGCACATTGTGGGTCGAACTTGCTAGCTTAACCCCTTCAGGACATTCATGAGTTACTTTATGTGGTAATAACATCGGAATGCTTTTACCTATCCAGGCGATTCTGAGATTTGTTTTCTTGTGACATGTTGTACTTTGTTAGTGAAAAAATGTGGTCGATAATTTCAGTATTTATTTGTGAAAAACACCAAAATTTTGAAAAAGATTGCAAAAACTAGCACTTTTCTAAATTTAAACGTATCTGCTTGTAAAACAGATCGTAATACCACACAAAATAGTTACTAGTTAACATTTCCCATATGTCTACTTTGTTTGCATTGTTTTTTGAACATTCTTTTATTTTTCTAGGACGTTACAAGGCTTAGAACTTTAGCAGCAATTTCTCCTATTTAAAAGAAAATTTCAAAAGGTCATTTTTTCAGGAACCAGTTCAGTTCTGAAGTGGCTTTGTGGGCCTTATATATTAGAAAATCCCCAGAAGTCACCCTATTTTGAAAACTGCACCCCTCAAGGTCCTCGAATCAGCATTCCCAAAGTGTTTTAACCCTTTAGGCGTTTTACAGGAATTAAAGCAAAGTAGAGGTGAAATGTACAAATGTTATTTTTTTTTGCCGAAATTCATTTGGAATAATTTATTTTTTTTGTAACACAGAAGGTTTTACCCTGAGAAATGCAACTCAATATTTATTGCCCAGATTCTGCAGTTTTTAGAAATATCCCACATGTGGCCCTAGTGTGCTAATGGACTGAAACACCGGCCTCAGAAGCAAAGGAGCACCTAGTGTATTTTGTGCCTCCTTTTTTTTTGGAATATATTTTAGGCACCATGTCAGGTTTGAAGAGGTCTTGTGGTACCAAAACAGTGGAGAGCCCCCAAAAGTGACCCCATTTTGGAAACTACACCTCTCAAGGAATTTATCTAGGGGTATAGTTAGCATTTAGACCCCACGGGTCTTTTGCAGAATTTCTTAGAATTCGGCCGAAAAAAGGAAGATCACAATTTTTTCCCACTAAAATGTTGAATTTTCTCATTTTCATAAGGGATATAGGAGAAAAAAAATCAATCAATTTTTGTAAAGCAATTTCTCCCAAGTACGGAAATACCCCACATGGGGTCATACATTTTTTTCATTAGAAATGAATTAACCCTTTCAGGACTGATCCATTTTTTGCTTACTTATTTTACTTTTTCAATACAATTGCGGTAATACCAAATTTATATAGTTATTTTTATATTATACTACTTTTACAAAGAGAAATCTAATTGTTAAAATAAAAATGGTTTTGTTTCACCACATTCTGAAAGCCGTAACTTTTTTATTTTTCGGTTGATTGAGCGGTGGGAGGTCTCATTTTTTGCGGGACGTGCTATAGTTTTTTATTGGTACCATCTTTTGGTACATAGAAAGTGATCAAAAAGTTGTATTTAATTTTTTTTTTAGAGCTAAAGTGACTAAAAAAACAGCGATTTTGGCGGTTTAAATTATTTACGTTTTTTACAGTGTTCACAGTGTATATTGTAATTGTTCGGCCTTTTACGGGCGTAGCGATACCAATTTTGTTTATTGTTTTACATTACTTTAGAAGAAAAATGGGGAAAGGGTTTTTTTTAACTTTAAACTTTTTTCTCTCTCACTACTAATAACTTTAATTCTTCTACACATTCTATTAGTCCCTTTAGGAGACTTGCACCAGTGATCATTGGATCGCTGGTACAATATACTGCAATACTAATGTATTTCAGTATATTGTTATTTTTACAGGCTTCTGTAACAGCACGATCGCTGTACCTGTCCGTTAGTCCTGGGTATCAGCTGTAATACAAAGCTGACACCCGCAGCGTATGGAGAGGGCTCAGCATGTGAGCCCGCTCCATACATCAACCCCCGCACCATGACGTGCTATTAAGTCATAGTGCGCAAAGGGGTTAATGCACAGCGGATCGTGTGAATATTGCAATTTTCCACTGGTATGCCATTTTAGTGAATAATATGTCGTGCCCAGTTTGTGCCACTGAAGACAAATACCTCAAAACGTTAAGTGGGTTCTCTCAGGTGTGGCCATGCCATATATGTGGGCACAAACTGCTGTTTGGGCACGCTGCAGGGGTCAGAAGGGTGGGAGCGCCATTTTGATTGGTAGTAGTTCTGTTTGGAGTTTTGCTGGTATTTCAGTTTATAATGTGGGGGCATATGTAATCTGTGCGGAGTACATGAGGGCATAATAAGAGGGTATGATAATGTGGTAAATAAATAATAATTCATAGATGTGTGGCCGGTGTCGCACTGATAAATGGCGCCAGATCTTATCCGATTTTGGAACACTCTGCACATTTTGCATCGCCATATTCTGAGAGCCAGAACTTCTTTATTTTTTCACCACCGGAGCTGTGTGAGGGCTTATTTGTTGCGGGACAATCTGTAGTTTTCATTGATACCATTTTGGGGTACATGCAATTTTTTGATCACTTTTTATAACATTTCTTTGCAAGCCGGGTGACCAAAAACAAGCAATTCTGCCAATGTTTTTTAGTTTACTTTTTGCGGCGTTCACCCTGGGCTATAAATGACAGTTTTACTTTATTTTGCGGGTCGGTACGATTACGGCGATACCATATGTATATAGTTTTTTTTAATGTTTTGCAGCATCGTGCTTTACACCACTCCATCTGACATATGGCATTGTGCTTAGTGATGTAAGACTTGTATGCAGCTGCTGGGCCACGGAAACCCATGCCATGAAGCTCCCGCCGACAACCTAAAAAAACCTAACACCAATAAGATGGCGTATGTTGGGGTCCCTTATTGCAGGTAGACTACCTAAAAATGAACCATAAAGGGACATAGCCCTAAGAGAAATAGTATACTAGAATAATATACAAAATTGCAAACAAAATACTTTATTGAATATAATCGACAATAACATATGATGAAAAGAGAATGGGATACGTCATAAACAGAAATACAAACAGGGTCAGATGGAATAAACCATGACAACAGAGTCAATCATCCAAAATTTTAACCAGACCACGCTCCAATAGTGCATATAGCAGAATAATGCACCTATAAATATAGGTAGTAAAGTCCACACAAGATATAGTGCTACCAGCTAATAATAACGATAAACAGAAGAGGACAATGGATAATACCCATGCCCACTATAGCCTGCAAGATATATAGTTATGCATGAGAAAGTGAAGTGTCCAGAAAACTCAAATAGTTTCAAAAAAATACACCAGAATATAAACTAAACGCCAACTAGGACACAATCATGTAAACAGCTAGCACATACCCTGGGACATGATGCAGAGCGCAGAAGGTCAAGAGAGATGAATGGCTGAATGAACGCCTCGACGCGCGTTTCTCCCTGTGACCGGCTTCGTCAGGAGGCTGTATGCACTTTTGGAGCATGGTCTGGTCAAAATTTTGGATGATTGACTCTGTTGTCATGGTTTATTCCATCTGACCCTGTTGTTTGTATTTCTGTGTATGACGTATCCCATTCTCTTTTCATCATATGTTATTGTCGATTATATTCAATAAAGTATCATGAAGCTCCTGCCGCACAGCTTTTGTGCGGCTGTTAATGCCAGAGGAGGGTTGGAACTCTCCAGTTATCGAGTCAGCAGAGGACAGAAGCCCGTTTGCCAGTATAGGTACTCTACACCAAACCTATATGTCAAAGCTTTTACAGCAAACCGGATATTTCCCCCATTTAAGAACATACAATTCTTATCACCAAACATGAATTCCCTAGACCTCTTGTCCAACAATAGACCACACTACCACAACACACTTGTGCAGAATCAAATATAGAAAAATGTTAAATGGTGTATACAGTATATAGATGTAAGAATGGTCACCGGCATGAAATACAGAATAAATGTTCTACAATTATTAAAAATAGAAGAACAAGCTTAAATATATGTCATTATATTCCATTTATAGGCACATAGAACCAAATATAATAAATCCTGAGTCCTCCTGTGTCTTTGTATCCTGATGGTGCATTCAGCATTGTTGCTTGTGATTTCTTTATTCACATAATTCTTACAGTACACACTGAGCTCTATGAACTCCAGCAGTGTGTCCATATTATATTCTTCTCAGGAAATTATGTATGGCACAAAATTATATTAATAGCGGATTTAGGGTGAAAAGTAGGAAGGCTAGTATTTGTATAGAATGGCAGAGGTCCACTTATATTATTGATGGGGCAGAAATATTTTTTGACAATCTTCTTAGAAAGGCTTTTGTGTTGTAGTTTGACGTTTTTATGTGTCAAAGTAAGAATATGGCTGTGTATGTAAAAAGCTAAGAGAAAAACGTTGCACCCAGAGCCATAGACTAACACGGTAAAATATTATGGATTGTAAATGACGCTTTCCCAGACTCCAGATGGATTCTGATATGCCCGAAAGTACAATCATATATTTCCAGTGTGCGCTTCACATCTTCCAAACGGATCTGCTAATTGTAAATTATTTTTACACTTTCTGTTAGTACACTCAGCAGCAAGGGGCACCAAGGTAATAATATTGACTTTATAAGCTCCCTTTTATATAAAACCTTATCAGCAGAACAAAAAGCAGGATGACTATTGATAAAGCCATATTTTGTCACCGGGCAAAGCATATTATATGACTTCCTCGGTAATGGTTTTCGAAGCAATTTATTCCAAAGTTGAAACATGAAACCCTGTTAAATTCCCAGACACAAGACTTCCAGTTAAGCTATAGGCTGCGTTTATTTCTCCCCTGAAAGGAAGAAGTTAATTCTTTACTCACAATGATGTTCTAATGGATTTAGCACGGCCTCATTTGCATATATATTTAGTGTTTTAAAGCAAACAGACTAGTTATGTTTCAAGTGTTATGGTCTATATTGCGATTCTGAGACTATTCTCAGCTCGGCTCTGCACCAATATACGGGAGAGGTAATACAGAAGTTTATGCAGATAATGGCAGTATTAAAAGAGATTATGTGAACATTACCTACTCATATTTACTTTATTCAGATATTACAGATGTAGCATAGCGGAGATTGTTACTTGGCACAACATAACGTGACATCATGAGGTGTTATCTGTAGCTTTACATACGATTAGAGGAAAGCCTACCTTATTATCTGAACTCCTACCTTACGGACATAGCGTCTGCCACTAGAGTGTGGATTACCCGCAGCATTTACACTAGACCAAGTGGCAAACCTTTTTGTCATTTTGCCTAAAAATGTTCTGGGATAGTGTATTGCTGTAAATCACCAACTGAGGAAATGATTTTACAGCACTTTACTGTAGTTTTCTACACCCAAGTAAACTCAATGTAGTCCAAATATGAATACAATATAATAACATAGCGCCAGCCTCAAGATCCCCCTAACATTTGGTGCCTGCCACCGCCTCCTTATTGCCCTCTCTCTGTTGGTGTCCCTCAAGGCTCTGTCCTAGGACCCTTGCTCTTCTCTATCTATATCTTTGGCCTAGGACTGCTCATAAACTCTCATGGCTTTCAGTTGAACTATTACGCTGATGTCCCACACGCTCAAATTGACCTCTCTAGAGAGTGCATCAACTATCTCCTCCGGCTTCCTACAAATTAACATGGACAAAACCAAATTTATTATGATTCCCCTATCTCATTTAAACCCCTACCCGATCAATCACTGGCCCATTTTGGCAGGTACAACGAGCGCCGATCAACAAAACAGCTCGTTGATTGGTGCTCGCTTGATCCTTTTAGAAGAAGTTAGTGTGGGGTTAGTGCGCTCGTTACTCCAATCGTTCGTCCCCATGCATTTCCATCATGTCGGAAGCACATCTCCCTGTTTACACAGGGAGATGTGCTGCCGACAATGATAATATTCTGGGTATTTAGAACTATACAATCAGCCGATGATTGAACATATATGGACAGTGATGTTGGCAGCAGTGCTGTAGTCCCCGGGCAGAGCATCAGCTGATGCTATGCTCGGGAACTCCAGCGATCGGAAACCCCTAAAATCAATGACCAAATGTCGGGAGCAGTGCTGGAGTCCCGAGCAAAGAGCTTGCTGATGCTCTGCTCGGGGACTCCAGCAAAAGGCAATGTGACAGCCCCTTGCGGTCATGCCATTAATAACACGCCGACACGAAAAGCACAGGAAAAAAGCCCTCAGTCACGTGGGCCCTTTTGCGCGTCAAATATTAGAAAAGCTACAGGACTTCCGGGAACAATTCACCGGGTTTGAACTGCACGATTTAGTACCAAATTTCTAATTAAAGTACATTAGTAAGTGACTTTTTACATAAATATATTAATGCAATTCTTGATCCCTGAGTAACCCCTTTAACGTACATACCCTATAAGTGATTCCTTAATTCAGTGTTTTCCAAACTGTGGGTCGCGATCCACTGGGGGAGGGGGTCGTGTGAAGACCTCTGGGGGAGTTGTGAGCCACTCACAGATGTCCCAGTTTCAACAGGATGCAGATACAGGTGAATCCAATGCTGGAGCAGGGAGCAGACGGCTCCTTGCTCCAGCATTCACTATGTAATGCCGACCGTGAGCGGCTTGACGCAGACTGGTGCGATGTAGTTACGTCATTGCGCCTGTTTGTGCCGAACAATACACTGCACAGACAAGAAGCGCAGAAGGTTCTCCTCCACTCGTCGTGGGAACAGGGATAGGTAATTATTTTTATATTAGGCACTATGAGGACATTATACTGGGTATGGGGGGGGGGGGGCGCCATGGGGCAATATACTGTATGGGGCAGCTGTGGTGGCATTATTCTGTGTGTGGGGGAGCTTTATGTGAACTATACTGTGTGTGGGGGTAGCTATAAGGGAATTAAACTGTGCGGGGGCAGCTATGAGGGTATTATACTGTGCGGGGGCAGCTATGAGGGTATTATACTGTGCGGGGGCAGCTATGAGGGTATTATACTGTGCAGGGGCAGCTATGAGGGTATTAAACTGTGCAGGGACAGCTATGGGGGCATTACACCGTGTGGGGGCTACTACGGGGGCATGATACTGCGTGGGGGCACTATGGGGTCATTATACTGGGTGGGGGCAGCTATGGAGGCATTATACTGTGTGGGGGCACTAAGGGGTCATTAAACTGGGTGTGGGCAGCTATGGAGGCATTATACTATGTGGGGAGCAGCTTTAGGGGCATTACGCTGTGTAGGGAGGCATTATAGGGACATTATACCGTGTAAGGGCATCTATGAGGGCATTACACTGTGCAGGGGCAGCTATGAGGCATTACACTGTGAGAGGGCAGCTATGGGGGAACTATATTGTGTGGGAAAAGCTATCGGGGCATTATCCTGTGTGGGGGCAGCAAAAGGGCATTATACTGTATTGGGGACAACTAATTTGTGTTTCGCCCCCGTGTGCTACACCTCTAGCTACGCCTCTCAGGGTCACTGAGGGACAGGTCGGGTAACGTGGTCCACCATCAGCGGCCATAATCGGGCCTCAGTGACACACCGCAGCAGAATACCTTGAGCCTGCCCCCTCCCGCACAACTATCATTGTTTTCGATGTTGCAGATACATATTTTTCAAATGAAGCTACGTACAGGCATCTAGATATTAATGATGTTGACATACATCAGACGAAATGGGGCTATGTAAAGTAGTGGTGGGGGGTCCCAAACAAAAGTCTCAGCCAAAAGTGGGTCCCGGGCTCAGAAACTTTGGGAACCACTGCCGTAATGATAGAATACCTACTTTCTTAGTTGAATATCTAAGGTTTGTGTATAACTTACGAGAACCTCTGTGATGTCTGTTGAGGTCTCATCCCATTAAACATGGTACTGTAATCCTACAATGGTTATTTAGTTCCCTTATATAAGAATTTATTTTCCTCTTTGTGCAAATAAAAGAATTAATGACTCATTGTACAACTTATCTATTTTTACATGGTCACAAAAGCTTTATTAACCTTGATGTTGTTCTTACTCAATAAAATGTTAATGGAAAATAAATAAAAAAAAGGTATAAAGTTGCAAACACGTCAAAACTACATACCCCGAACATGGTCCTGAAGTTATTCAGATCAGTAAAAAATTCCTCCACGGAAACCTTCTTTGCATCAAGGACGTAATATTCCATGACACTTTGATAAAGCTTCTCCATGTTTTCATACATTCGTGACAGCTTTTTAAATTGCTCTCTTGCGCATACTGCAAAACTGTGCATTACTGTTAAGGTAGATGCTAAAAAAGTGAAAGCACATATGTAGAAAAAACTTGCCGTATAATCAGTTCTGACTACAAACTACAAGAAATTAATAAGACAGGATTTACTAGCTTATTGAGAATACACAAACATAGATACACACACACATATATATATATATATACACACACACACACACACATATATATATATACACACACACACACACACACACACACATATATATACACACACACACACACACACACACACACATATATATACACACACACACACACACACATATATATACACACACACACACACACACAAACACACATATATATATACACACACACACACATATATATATATATATATATATATACACACACATATATATATATATATACATACATACACACACACACATTTATATATACACACACACACATATATATATATATATATATACACACACACACGCACGCGCACACACTACCGTTCAAAAGCTTAGGGTCACTTAGACATTTCCTTATTTTTGCAATTAAAGCAAAGTTTTTTTTCAATGAAGATAACATTAAATTAATCAGAAATACACTCTATACATTGTTAATGTGCTAAATGACTATTCTAGCTGCAAACGTTTGGTTTTTAATGCAATATCTACATAGGTGTATAGAGGCCCATTTCCAGCAACCATCACTCCAGTGTTCTAATGGTACATTGTGTTTGCTAACTGTGTTAGAAGGCTAATGGATGATTAGAAAACACTTGAAAACCCTTGTGCAATTATGTTAGCACCGCTGTAAACAGTTTTGCTGTTTAGAGGAGCTATAAAACTGACCTTCCTTTGAGCTAGTTGAGAATCTGAAGCATTACATTTGTGGGTTTGATTAAACTCTCAAAATGGCTAGAAAAAGAGAGCTTTCATGTGAAACTCGACAGTCTATTCTTGTTCTTAGAAATGAAGGCTATTCCATGTGAGAAATTGCCAAGAAACATTAGTCTCTAGTTTGAGAAATAGACGCCTCACAGGTCCTCAACTGGCAGCTTCATTAAACAGTACCCGCAAAACGCCAGTGTCAACGTCTACAGTGAAGAGGCGACTCCGGAATGCTGGCTTTCAGGGCAGAGTGGCAAAGAAAAAGACATATCAGACTGGCTAATAAAAGGAAAAGATTAATATGGGCAAAAGCACGCAGACATTGGACAGAGGAAGATTGGAAAAAAGTGTTATGGACAGACGAATCGACGTTTGAGGTGTTTGGATCACACAGAAGAACATTTGTAAGACGAAGAACAACTGAAAAGATGCTGGAAGAGTGCCTGACGCCATCTGTCAAGCATGGTGGAGGTAATGTGATGGTCTGGGGTTGCTTTGGTGCTGGTAAAGTGGGAGATTTGTACAAGGTAAAAGGGATTTTGAATAAGGAAGGCTATCACTCCATTTTGCAACGCCATGCCATACCCTGTGGACAGCGCTTGATTGGAGCCAATTTCATTCTACAACAGGACAATGACCCAAAGCACACCTCCAAATTATGCAAGAACTATTTAGGGAAGAAGCAGGCAGCTGGTATTCTATCTGTAACGGAGTGGCCAGCGCAGTCACCAGATCTCAACCCCATAGAGCTGTTGTGGGAGCAGCTTGACCGTATGGTACGCAAGAAGTGTCCATCAAGCCAATCCAACTTGTGGGAGGGCTTCTGGAAGCATGGGGTGGAATTTCTCCCGATTACCTCAGCAAATTAACAGCTAGAATGCCAAAGGTCTGCAATGCTGTAATTGTTGCAAATGGAGCATTCTTTGACGAAAGCAAAGTTTGAAGGAGAAAATTATTATTTCAAATAAACATCATCATTTCTAACCTTGTCAATGTCTTTACTATATTTTCTAGTCATTTTGCAACTCATTTGATAAATATAAGTGTGAGTTTTCATGGAAAACACAAAACTGTCTGGGTGACCCCAAACTTTTGAACGGTAGTGTATACACACACACATATATATATATATATATATATATACACACACACACACACACACACACACAAACACACGAATACATATATACACACAAACACATATACACACAAACACATATACACATACACACATATACACAATTTATATATCTATTTATATATCTATATACACACAATTTATATATCTATCTATTATAAGCTGATCCACTCACAAAACTTTAATTACAATGTTCTTGGTAACTTCTACTACCTTGTAATTTACATTAAGAAGTGAATCTTATCATGAATAGTAACTTATATAACATTTCAAGATAGAACTGGTCTTTATATCTATTACAATATAAATTAAACAAGGATGTACATTAGCTGTCATAGTTGTAATAAGCACCTTACTATTGAGCTGTCATGCAGTGGGGCTGAACTGAATGAAATACCATCACTCACAATTTTTCTTTCAGGTGCTGAGGAGCTGAATGTCAGATTGTTTCAGTAATAATAGCAAGACATTGTTTCAATGATCTGAATATGAGGGAGTGAACGCCTTCCACAAAGAGCCCCACAGCCCTGGTTTCCCAGACAATGCTTGCATTCTGCCTACAGTATCAACAGGTGAGCTATGGTAACATGCCTTAGGACCATTTCACACTTTTCTTTACCTTTTAGCCTTTGCAGTTTATGAATGGATTCATGCGGGGCATACATGATCGATTATACGTAAAATTGACTATTAAGATATAGGACACTATATAGATAATATCAAAGCTATATACTGCATAGATTTAAGATCTATTAGCCTGGAGCTCAAATAACTCACAGAGGATTGCCTAGACAGATATATTGTACAAACCCTCAGCGAGCAGGATTAATGGTTTATTCACACATTAAGGCTCAGTCACTATTTGTTACAATTTCTGAACACAGCAAAAATGACCGGTTTGTGAAAAAAAAAACATGATAAATCTGCAAATCCGCAACGTGTGAATACACGCTAAGCAGTGGCAGATCATCATTAGGGGAGAGCTGTGTGGCACTATATACAAAAAGGGGGGAAAGCGCTGTATAGCACTATATACAAAGGGGTAGCGCTGTGTGACACTATATACAAGAAGTGGAGTAACACTTTGTGACACTATATACAAGGGGGGGCGCTGTGTGGCACTATATACAAAGATGGAGGGGCTCTTTGGCACTATCTACAGGGGGATGTGTGTGACGCTACCTACAGGGGTGATGTGTGTGGCGCTACCTACAGGGGGCCGTGTGTGTTTTTACTGTCCGCTAATATGGATCTATAGCCATCCGAAATAGCAGAAGTGCCCTGACTTCTATGGGCGAGTCTGTGTTGCAATTGTGGATAAGAATAGAAAATTTTCTATATCTTGTGGATAATTTCCACGGCCCGGTGACACATCCGTAAATATACGGTAAGTTGTCTGTGGCTAATAGAAATTAATGGGTCCGCAATTTCATCCATAATTATCTCAGGCAAAAAAACAATACCAGGTTGGAGAAGAAAAGCTTAAATAACGTGCCGCAGCGAAGCCCCACTCACTTTTTCGGGCACATGTGTCTATGTCTGAAAAAGTAGTGCAGGGTCTTCATAACTATGGAGCTTCATGCGAATGTCATGTTTTTCAATGTATTAATGCAAGAATATTGCCCTAAATACACTAATAAATAAGTCCCATTGTATGTTGAAATGTTGCATAAATATTACTTATTTTAAAGAAGTTGTCCAGTCATAAGAAATTGATGTCCTATCATCAGGATAGGCCATCAATATCTGATTGCTGGTGGTCCGTCTCCCGGAAATCCTGCAGATCAGCTGTTTTGAAGTGGCCGAAGCGCCTGTACGACATAGCCAATTTGGTGCAGATTTTTAATGCACAATCCACAAAAAATTAAAGTGCAATAAATGTAAAGATTGTTTTCAAAAACTCATTCACATGTAGTGGATTTTTCCTTGCAGATTTGAGGGCATACTATGGATTTTAAAATCTGAGGCATGCCTATAACATTGTGGATTTTCTCCACGCATATCACCCTTTGCAACACAAAGGATGAAATCTGTTGTAAATATGCGTCAAAATGTATAATGTAACACATCGTGTTACACTATACATCACGGTCAATTTATTTTTTGTAGTTTTGTTTGTTATCATGCTTTTGGTGTTTTGTCATCTCCATAAAAAAATATAGTAATAATCCTGACATGTTTTTGTTTTTACACTGGCCCCTGTGCTTTATTCTGTAGAAATCCATTTTTAGCTTGTGATGTGTACACTGGCAGCAAGGTCAGTCATCTTATTATCAGAGGGCAGGAATACAATGTAAAATAACTTATTTATTCTAAAGCTGGAGGCAGATAACAGAGAATCACACCATTGACACTAGATATGACGGCGACCGCTCAGAACCTTCACTCTCACCTTACATCACATTGCTATAGTCAGTAAATAATTTTCAGACTTTTTGCACAGGTGGCTGCTGTACAGCAAATATCTTGGACTGCTGCTCATAACACAGAACAGCAGCTTAGGCAAGATGGCTGCCCCCTAATCATTTACAGAAAATAAAAAGGAAAAAATATACAGTGCCCACAAAAAGTTCTGGAACACCTTCATAACTTTTGAACGGCTCGATATAGAGGGTTGAAATTTGGTGGGATTTAATGGGGCCATAAAATATACCAGTTAATGGCAAAAAAATCCCACCCCCTTGGGTTTGGCGGCGGCAGCAAAATCTTACATGGCACGGGGGGTCGACTGGGGGCTTTGAAAGCCCTTTTCAATACAAAAACAATGATGCAAACGATTTTGAGATGAGAATTTTTTTTGCACTGAGATATTTAACGTTAAAGTTATCATCTTCATTATTGGCTACCGCCGGTGTCAGCATTACCCAAAATGTACCGCACGGAGGTCGCCCGGTCGGATTTACATCTCATCGGGGTGCTAGATTAATGTGTCCCCTTACCTCTCACTTTTATGTGTACACAGCCCGAGATAAGGACCCCGGGGTTCATCATTTCCCTCGTATTTAACAACTCCAAACCCTCTCTGCGGTGTGTGTGTGTGTGTGTGTGTGTGTGTGTGTGTGTGTGTGTGTGCGCATGTGTGTTCCGGCCAACCAAAGCAAGACCAAGGACATGTATTATGTGTATTAGTACAAACATAACAATTACTGTATTAACCCCTTAATGACCGGGCCATTTTGAACGTTAATAACGAAGGATTATTTTTTGTTTTCTCACGGTCACATTCCAAGAGTCGTAACTTTTTTTTTATTCCGTTGACATAGCCGTATAAGGGCTTGTTTTTTGCGGGACAAGTTGTATTTTGTAATTGTACCATTTTTAGATGCTTATAATATTTTCATTAACTTTTATTAACTATTTTAGGAGAGAATTGAAAATAAGCAGCTATTCCAGCATTCATTTTCACATTATAAATTTACGCCGTTTACTATGCAGCGTAAATAACATGTTAACTTTATTCTATGGGTCGGCACGATTACGGGGATACCAAATATGTATAGGTTTTATATGTTTTCCTACGTTTGCACAATAAAAAGCCTTTTAGAAAAAAATTACTTGTTTTTGCATCGCCGCATTCTAAGAGACGTAATTTTCTTATTTTTCCGTCAATGTGGCCATATGTGGGCTTGATTTTTGCGGGCCAATGTGTAGTTTTCATTAGTACTATTTAGGGGTACATAGGACTTATAGATTAACTTTCATTTTTTTTTTTATGGGGGGAATGGGAGAAAAGAGAGAATTTTGCCGTTGCTTTTTGCGTTTTTTTTTGGGCGACGTACATCCGGCGGTTTAATTAATGTGATCATTTTATTGTTCAAGTCGTTACGATTGCGGGGATACCATATACGTGTATGTGTTATTTGTTTTGACACTTTTACTAAATAAAACCACTTTTTGGGCAAAAAAAGTAGTTTTATTTGATTTTGACTGTAAATTTTTTTTTATTCACAAAGTTTATTTAACTGATTTCATTTTTTTTTTTTTTTAGTCCCACCAGGGGACTTCAGTATGCGATCTGCTGATCGCATATATAATGCTTTGGTATACTTAGTATACCAAAGCATTATTGCCTGTCAGTGTAAAACTGACAGGTAATCTATTAGGTCATGCCTCCGGCATGGCCTAACAGGCATTTGCTGACGGCAGACCTGGGGGTCTTTGTTAGGCCCCCGGCTGCCATGGAAACCTGATGGCGACGCGCTATTTCTTTGCGGGGGCGCCAATGGGGTGACAGAGGGAGCTCCCTCACTCTGTCAAACACATTAGATGTCACTATCACTATTGACAGCGGCATTTAATGGGTTAAACTGCTGGAATCGGAGCGCGCTTCGATTCCGGCATTTGCGGCAGGAGCCAGGCTGTGTATAACAGCCGTGCTCCTTCCGCTGATCGCGTGGGTACACTGGCAGTACCCGCGCGATCACAGGACGGATATATCCGTCCTCCTGCGCAAACTAGCAGCTGCAGACGACGGATATATCCGTCCTTTGGCGCTAAGGGGTTAAATCAAATGTTCAAACTGATGTCCTTCAACAACATGACAGTGTCCTAAGCGAACGTAAAATGTGTCGATAACGTTATTTATAACATCTGGTGTGACTGAATTAGAAATGTTCACTATTCTTTCCAGCAGTCCCTCTAAATTTGCGATCCTAGTCTCATAGACTTTACTTTTTAAATACTTCCAGTAAAAAAAAAAAAAGTCTAATGGGGTCAGATCTGGTGATCTCGGTGGCCATTCTATCGGGCCTCTTCTACCAATCCATTAATCGGGAAGATTATCGTTCAGAAGCTTTCGAGCTCGCAGAGAAAAATACCAAACATTGCGGAAAGCTTCTCCAGCAATATTTTGAATAGCCGGTATCACTTAGTTTCTTGGCAAATTGCAGTAATTTTCTGCATTTATGTTTACTTCAATGAGAAACGGTCCTACAATATGATTGAGCAATATTCCGGCCCAAACGTTAACCTTCTGAGGATACTGGGTATGACGGTCTCATCCAATGTGGATTTTCGTCTGCCCAATACCTCATGTTCTGTCGATTTCCATTTTGTATCGCCGATGCCAATTGTAATAATACGTAATTTAAAGTCACCTTGATGTGACATTCCCAAGCTCACACACACACACACACACGCGCCCATACACATTTAGGATTTTACCCGCGCGGTACATTTTGGGTAAAGCTAACACCGGCGGTAGCCGATAATGAAGATAACTTTAAAGTTAAATATCTCTGCGAAAAAAAGTCCTATCTCAAAATCGATTGCGGCATGGTTTTTGTATTGAAGAGAGCTTCAATCCCACTCGACCCCCAGTGCCATATAAGATTTTGCTGCCTCCGCCCACCCCACGGGGGTGGGGGTGTTTCCCCCCCCCCCCCTTAACTGGTAGATTATATGACCCCACCAAATTTCAACCCTCTACCTCGAGCCGTTCAAAAGTTATGAGGGTGTTCCGGAACTTTTGGTGGGCACTGTATATAAATCAGAAAATAAACAGGTTAGGAAAAAAAAAAAAAAAGAGCATGTTTCAATATATATTTCTAAATGGTAAAGAAAAAAAAAAGTCAAACATTTCCTGGTCTCAGGACAAGAACCCCTATTCATATGCCCTTTAAAAGGTATATGGACTACAAAGATGGTGTCCACTGCTTGGGACGCCCCTCTATGAGACAGACTGTAGAGCCACATTATAAGAATAGCTTCTGTTATGACTGAACGATGGCGGACAAGTAATGTCATATTTCCCCTGCAGCAGCCTCTGAGGGTTAAAGACGCTGGACCCACAGCGATCAGCTGAACACCGGGAGGGCTTCAATTTAATTAGGCTTCATGGGACACGTCCTTTCACTATTTGTACTGTACAAAGCACTTGGGGTTATCCGTTTGGACGCTATACAACTTGTGTTATATTGCAGTGAAAGGGATTTTCTAAATATTTTTCTCACAACATTGTTATAAAACAGTAAAACTGTACGCTGTTCTCCCAATTATGATACTTCAAATGGGGAAAACCATGGCGTAAAAAAATATATAGTAAAAAAATACATGTGCAACCATGAGGCTAGACTCACACACAGTATTAAAGAAGTATTTTGAACCAAAGACAAAAGTCGATCCAAAAGGCAGAAATGGTATAAAGAAAAGGCAGATGCATCTCTTTTCTTATGTGTACACTTTTGTGTGTGAATGATCCTGGCATGATAGTAGTTTTTCCATAAAGTCTCTCAAAGGGGTTTTCCATAGAGGACACTCTAGGAATGTTTTCTGAGAACAGTCATTCACTTTTTTTTGCGTTAGTGATGCGACTGATATAAAATAAGTAGATAATGATGGGGCAAATTACTAGAATAATTTGAAAACCCACTTTCCATACCAGTCAAATAAGTGGGGCACAACCTTTTCTGGTCCAAGGGCCACAAATTGTACCCCTCCCAAAGCCAAGATAAAACATATTGACCGTATATATAGCATTTCAACATAATATGCCATAAACGTGTGATAGATGGTGGTTCCACCTCATTTCCATCTCTCTGGAGTACCAAACAGGGGATCAGGGAACTCCATTAGATACAACTTTAATATCTTAGATGGGAATATCCCTATAAAGTATAACTCTGATTAGAACAGCTATACTGTGTTATACCTAGTACAGGGCCTGAGCAGGTGGTGAATGACTCAGGGAACCAAAAGAGAGACTATCAGTCATGCACCACCCGCTCACTGCCCTGCAATGGGCATTGCACAATAACAATATGGCTTGGGTTACTTCTTTAAAGGGAGTCTGTCACCAGAAATGTACCTATCAAACTAGCAACAGAGTAATATAGTGTAGGCTCACCTGAAAGTAATCTATCGCGGCATAGGGGAGAAGAAGTATTTTTATTTTTCATAATACTAACTTAGGTCATCAGTTGTCCAGTCTTGGACATCCCCTTTAAAATGACTAGGACAAGTTTACAGTGAACATTTTTACCTCTCTCCCTTCCAATCACCATTTACACCTTTACAGAGACCATAGTAATCAAGTGACATTTTGTAACCCCTTGGTGCGGTAGCCATTTTTCATTTTTTTTTTCTCCGCATTCCAAAAGCCATAACCATTATTCGCCAGAGCCATCTGAGGCCTTGTTTAGTGCGAAATGAGTTGTAGTTTTTATTTCCACAATTTATTTATACCATATAATCTACTAGGAAACAGGAAAAAAATTATTTGTGGCATGGTTTGAAAAACTAAAACAGCGATTCCCTCAATGGTTTTAGGTTTCATTTTTACTGCATTAACTGTGCAGTAAAAAAGACATGTTAATTTTATATTGTAGGTCGATAGGATTACGGCGATACTAACTTTATAGTTGTTTTTGTTTTACCACTTACACAAAGAAATAAGAAAAATCAAATTGTGTTGCTATATTCTGAGAGCCGTAAGTTGTTTTCTTTTATGTCCTTTGAGTGAGGGCTTGTTTTTTGCAGGGTCAGGTGTAGTTTGTATTGGTATCATTTTGCCGTACAAGCGACTTTCGGATTACCTTTTATTCCATTTTTTAATTAGTTATGGTGACCAAAACAGCAATTTTGCGAGCTTTATATTTATTTACAGCGTTTACCCAAGTTCATAGGAAAACTTGAACTGTTTTTTTCTATTTTTTCTTAGTCTTCCACTAGGGCAATTGTTGGATCGCTTGCACAATCTACTGCAACATTTATATATTGCCGTATATTGTGTTTTTTACCGCCTCTTATTAAGTGCATAAAAAAGGCAATGGCTCTGGGACCATCACTACCTTAACTTCAGGGACTCCGAGCAATAAGAAACAAAATACTTTCTGTTCTACTAAGATTAAGGCCGGATTCACACGAGCGTGTTCAGTCCGTGATATACGGTCCGCAGCTCGGCCACATTTCCCGGACTGAGCACACTGCAGGGAGCTGGGCTCTTATCGTCCTAGTTATCTATGACGCTAGAAGTCGCTGCCTCGCTGCGGGAAAATGGTCACGTACTTAAAACATGTTTTTAGTACGGGACAGTAGTTCCGCAGAGAGGCAGAGACTCCCAGCGTCACAGATGACGATGATGCTAGGAGCCAGTCTCCCTGCAGTGTGCTCAAACCGGGCAACGCGGCCGACCTGCGGACCGTATATCACGGACTGAAAACGCTCGTGTGAATCCGGCCTAACTGTCAACATGTCAAACGTCCTAACCTGTTTTGCACACGTTATAAAATATATAAATTAATAATATGGAGTGCCACTCTGATCCTGCCCCATATATAAAAGTCAAGTCATAACGCTTTATTAGCTGCATTTAAGTAAAATATATACTAAAAAAAAATGAAAAATCAGTGTTGGCTCCTCTTACTACTTCAACTTTAGCAGGTTTTAAAAGAAATCATGTTAATGGCAAATAAGAATTAGCTTTGTCTTGAACAAAGACATCAAACTTGAATATTTTACTTTTAAACTTTCAGTCGTGGAGTATACAAAATTGAGAAAATCTGCAAAAAACTGTGAATTCTAAGTACTGCTCTTCAACTTATGATATTTAGCTGAAGAATGTGATGGTTAAATTGACCATTAAACAAGGTCTCAGTTTTTGATAAAGTTTCTTATACAAAGGGCATCTTTCCTGTTCCGGGTTTCCTGCTGGCAGTTTTTGTGAGCAGTCCGTCCTTTGAGAGAAAATCATTCAGCTTCCCCTCGTATAGGATTAAATTTACAGACGGATCCGGGCCTCTCCATGCTGTGTTGGATTATGTAACCTTTATATCAAACATTCTTTTTCTTATTAATTTGCTGAAAAATCTGTTTGCCTCAATGTGTCCTTCTCCAATTAGTGAGATCATGTGGTATTAACATAAGCCAGATGCAGGTCTAAAGCTTCTAAGTTATTGTCTGTCTAGAGAGGTGTCATACTGTCGCAGAGAATAGAAATATCAAGTTTTAACAGATAATAAAGGTAGCACAATGTTGAAAAACTGTCAAAACAGTGTAAACATAAAACAATACAACTACTGTTAGACAAACTAGGATCAAGCAAGTGCTTACAGATACGGAGGCTGGATTACACAGCAAAGTACAAGCTGTGTGCCCTAAAATATTCCTGTGAGTGAACGGGCCATTAAAATTACTTCCTAAAAACATCTACTTGTTACTTAAAGACAATGTCTACCTTCAAATAAATTTCTTTATATGTTGCTCGAATGTGTCTGGAAAATAATTTTGCTCAAAAAAATATTGCACCATTTGTGTTCACAGCTCCTATGCAAACTTGTGTCTTCATGGTTACAGACTACAAAAGAAAAAAAAAAAAGCCTGTGCATTTTGTTCATGCACACATAAGATTGCCTTCCAGCTGCCCCCTGCTTCTTGCAAATCCACCTAATGTACATTAGCAAGAAGTAAAGGACAGACGGAAGAATCACTGAAAGATCAGACTACACAGGGTCCATTACCCTGGAGATACATAGCTCTGCATAGGGACTGTATACACATAATGGTCTTGGCAAAATTTCTTAGTTTTTCACAAAAAATAATATTTCAATGATGTACATAGTCTTTTACATAGCACATACAATACACATCCCTATTCATGCAAACTCATGCAGTCTGAATGCAGGATCTATCATTACTTCAATAATAAGAAAAAAACTCAGGGACAACAAGTCATGGATCATTGGCAAAAGCTTTCAATTTCAATCGCCCCATAGCTAATGTAATCTGCCCACTAAACAAGTAGTGTGTATGTGTATATATATACACACACATATATATATATATATATACACACACACACACACACACACACACACACACACACACACACACACACACACACAACCGTTCAAAAGTTTGGGGTCACTTAGAAATTTTCTTATATTTGCAGGAAAAGCAGTTTTTTTCAATGAAGATAGCATTACATTAATCAGAAATACACTCTATACATTGTTAATGTGCTAAATGACTATTCTAGCTGCAAATGTCTGTCTTTTAATCCAATATCTACATAGGTGTATAGAGGCCCATTTCCAGCAACCATCACTCCAGTGTTCTAATGGTACATTGTGTTTGCTAACTCCGTTAGAAGGCTAATGGATGATTAGAAAACACTTGAAAACCCTTGTGCAATTATGTTAGCACCGCTGTAAACAGTTTTGCTGTTTAGAGGAGCTATAAAACTGACCTTCCTTTGAGCTAGTTGAGAATCTGGAGCATTACATTTGTGGGTTCGATTAAACTCTCAAAATGGCTAGAAAAAGAGAGCTTTCATGTGAAACGCGACAGTCTATTCTTGTTCTTAGAAATGAAGGCTATTCCATGCGAGAAATTGCCACGAAACTGAAGATTTCCTACAACGGTGTGTACTACTCCCTTCAGAGGACAGCACAAACAGGCTCTAACCAGAGTAGAAAGAGAAGTGGGAGGCCCCGCTGCACAACTGAGCAACAAGACAAGTACATTAGAGTCTCTAGTTTGAGAAATAGATGCCTCACAGGTCCTCAACTGGCAGCTTCATTAAATAGTACCCGCAAAAGCCAGTGTCAACGTCTACAGTGAAGAGGCGACTCCGGGATGCTGGCCTTCAGGGCGGAGTGGCAAAGAAAAAGCCATATCTGAGACTGGCTAATAAAAAGGAAAAGATTAATATGGGCAAAAGCACACAGACAATGGACAGAGGAAGATTGGAAAAAAGTGCTATGGACAGACGAATTGAAGTTTGAGGTGTTTGGATCACACAGAAGAACATTTGTGAGACGCAGAACAACTGAAAAGATGCTGGAAGAGTGCCTGACGCCATCTGTCAAGCATGGTGGAGGTAATGTGATGGTCTGAGGTTACTTTGGTGCTGGTAAAGTGGGAGATTTGTACAAGGTAAAAGGTATTTTGAATAAGGAAGGCTATCACTCCATTTTGCAACACCATGCCATACCCTGTGGACAGCGCTTGATTGGAGCCAATTTCATCCTACAACAGGACAATGACCCAAAGCACACCTCCAAATTATGCAAGAACTATTTAGGGAAGAAGCAGGCAGCTGGTATTCTAACTGTAATGGAGTGGCCAGCGCAGTCCCCAGATCTCAACCCCCATAGAGCTGTTGTGGGAGCAGCTTGACCGTATGGTACGCAAGAAGTGCCCATCAAGCCAATCCAACTTGTGGGAGGGGCTTCTGGAAGCATGGGGTGAAATTTCTCCCGATTACCTCAGCAAATGAACAGCTAGAATGCCAAAGGTCTGCAATGCTGTAATTGCTGCAAATGGAGCATTCTTTGACAAAAGCAAAGTTTGAAAGAGAAAATTATTATTTGAAATAAAAATCATTATTTCTAACCTTGTCAATGTCTTGACTATATTTTCTAGTCATTTTGCAACTCATTTGATAAATATAAGTGTGAGTTTTCATGGAAAAGACAAAATTGTCTGGGTGAACCCAAACTTTTGAACGGTAGTGTGTATATATATATATATATATATATATATATATATATATATATATATATATATATATATATATACATACATATATATATAAATCTATGCACACAAGACCGCATCTATTAACTTATAACAATGACTGGTTGGTGACTTAGTAGGGTACCGTGAAGAGGTTTTGGCAGTGCCCTATAAACATTAATACCGACTAAAATAAGTAATATAACTTGTCCTGTTTAACAATCCAATAACTAACATTTTTTATATAAATGTAAATTGACAGTCAAATGGCCCTTACATTTTGGTGAGAACGAGGATTACTTAAAAAAAAAAAGTGGCCATACCATCTGCACAGATTTGATATAATCCGATTGTTTAAAATATATTAGCTCTTCATTCAATTCCTCTTCTTATAGAGGGTGCTGAAAGTTCTGTAATTGTAGGTACCCTAAAGCGGTGAACCTTCTCTGATAAGAGGATAGTTCTACTATAATATATTAGGATACATAATAAAATGGAAATGCTTTGTAATCATAATGCTAGGACAACGAGGTGACTTTGGCCACGATACAGGTCGCAAAACAAAAGATTGGCGTGTCCCCTTTTGCGACCGCAACACAACACTTGCAAAAAAATATGTATTTTACACAGCCAGATTTCCTGGCCAGTAAATGAGCACCGGTCGACAATCTAGCCTTGTGGGGCTCTTCTATCAAATCTGCAAATAATTCTAAACGGATTATCTTGTGCAGGTCTCATACATGGTGTCAGAAGGTCCCATATATGGAAAGTGACTCGGGTTGTATGGATCAGGGATGCACTCTAGCCGGAGATTCTTGCACTACAAAGTCCCTAACATCACAGTATGTGTATATGTGTATATATATACATATATATATATATATATATATATATATATATAATCTTCATGAATGTTGAAGTACCATTGTTACGATAAAAAGCATCAAATCTCCTGAACAGTAATGAATTTAAAAAAATAACATGCTGGCTGACTGCAACAATAACTAGAGGGAGCATGAGAACTCACTGCATACTGATATACCATTAAACGCAATAAGAAAATATGCAGTAAACTCTCATGCTCCTTTTTGTAGCGGCAAGCAGTCCTTTAAATTACCCACTGCCTATATTTTAGGAATTCTGGAAAATGGACCTTTTCAGCTAGCAACATTGGCGGCGATTTATCAATGGCATCAAAAAAATGCATAATTTTATCGAATATGGTACAAATTGCACCAAATTTGTGAAGATGGCAGACATGGAATTATATATTTGGCACAACTCATTGCTGGCATACTTTACATTAATATTTTGCACACCAAAGAATGGTGCACATAGTCAATAAATTTAGCGCATGCAATGTACTCTACTTTCTTGGCACGATTTCATTTGCATTTTGCCAAGTAAATGTCCCCACTGTATTAGTGTGGCAAAAAAAATACTATTTAAAATTCCCAGACAATCCTATTAATTTAGATTTCAATTGATATTTCTGAAACTATGTGAAGGCTATGCCATACGAATGGAATAATGACCTGTGGCGATTTCAACAGCTCAGTAAAAGCAATAGTGCATGTGATCAGCTCTCATTTACGTGTTTGTTGAGAACACACTGAATACGTTCCACAAAAAAATTGGATTTTACACAAAACAATTCTGTCAAAACTAGTAGCCCCTGCTTTTGATGAAACCGTTTACTCACAGCATGCAGCCTTTCTGGTGCCAAAGTGTTTATAGCTTTCAAGGCATAAAAGCCGAAAAATACACAGAGGTTCCTGGAACAGATTTAAAATGTTAAGCAAACCTTGAGCTCCTTCAACCAGCCCTACAGGTTGTGTAGTTGTCAAAAGGATATGGACATTTTTGTCACAAACTTGTCATGTGCGTCGTCAGATGGGGGAAAGGTCTCCAAATCCTTCTCAAGCTGCTGAAGCTGGCGTTCCATTTGTTTCATTGACTTTTCCAGATTTTCAGCAGACACTAAATTAGTCAAAGAAAAATGAAATTAGACACAAATCCTAAAATACCACAATACAAGAAAATACATAGACCACTGGTTAGCGATGGCATTGACATTCAGACATAATTGTGATGTATATTTAACAGAATACAGAAATACACCCACACATATGGAATATATGTAGGATATAGACACAGTACACTTGTTATATACATTTCTGCCATGTATTCAACAATTATATGTTCATCACTTGACATATGGGTTGCACTTTACAGCATCTTAAAAATGACCTTTCCAAGATACTAAACTAGTGTGAACATCCCGGCTTGGAGTTGTACAGATGGCACAACATACACGGAGCAACATAAGAGTCTCTATGTTAGGAGATGTGGACGTGGACAGGTAAAGTCACTGCTTCTCTGCCTCCTTGTTATCTCCAGTCCTTCATAGTTGCTCTGGTCAGCAACGTTTAACACATTGTATATTAGAAACAGAGAACTCAAAATGTTTGTTTACGACCCCCTTATAGAGTATGTGAACACCCCCGCCCGCCTTGACAATCATTACAATGAAGCGGCACACCTTTGGTTTCTGTTTGATTCACTTACAGATTTCAATATTGAACAGACACTTTTTAGTGATTTTTTTCACATACAGGGATAATTTGGGCAATAAAGCATACAAACATTAATAGTTATTTATTTTTAATATTTGCAACATCACACTAAAATAAAACAATATTAGTATGGGGTCCCCATTTTGTTTTGGAAATTTTAAATATATTATGTCTAGTCTTTGGTTATCAGTGCAGATATGGTGATGGTTTAGATTGGTGCCGGCTGTATATGGTGGTTTCTTTACTTTTTGCATAGTTTGTTTTAAAAAAAACTTAATATATAAAAAACCTCCAGGGTACAATAATTTTTTAATAATGCAATTTTTTTCTGTAAATTCCTCAGTTACAGTAGAGAAAAACAGCCCCCTCTGGGAGCATTCAGTAGCAGAGCAAATCTGGGTCTGCTAAAATGCAGGATCTCTGCCATGTTGGTGGACACCCAACATTCACCGTGTTCAATAGAAGCAGCGCTTCGGTTTTCTCTTCTGGGTGCTTGGCTGTATCTGACAGCTGGGCAACCGACCTGCTCCTACTAGCTTGCAGGAACTGTACACCTGTGCCGTACATCTACAATGGTGCATGTTCCATAAAGGAGTTTTGCAAGTTATTAAAAAAATTGGCCAACATAGGAATGATGTAAAAAAATAAAATAAGAACCATTACTTACCTCATCACTGGTCTCAGTGGGTATACTGCCAGGATCGCTGAGGCCAGTGCTTAGCTGCAGCAATCACGTGAGTGTAAGGGCACGCCATCGCTGCAGCTATGTCAATAAACAGTGGCGGCGCTGGAATGATGGGGATCTGTGCTTTTTCTTCTCTTTTTTTTTTTTTGCATCCCTCCCACATTTGCCAATTTTTTTAAATAACTCGACAAACTGTAGGGCCATTACACATAAAAAAAAAAAAAGCTTATACAAGTAAAGACTGGGAAAAGCGATGCTAATATTCCAAACACAAAAATGAGATAAAGCAGGGAATTTTCTGGAATCCCTGTCAGATACTCCCCAGCACAAGCATTTACGACAGACTTCAAGTTTTGTGCCCCATCAATGTTTGAGGTCTTAGACCCCATGCACACAACCGTAATTTGCAGCTCGGAAGGCCGCGGAGTGTTACCCGCGGGCCGCCCGCAAATTGTGGGCCCCATGCACACGAACGGCTTTTTGCGGCCGCAATTCACCCGCAGAAATTATGGTCCCATTCATTTCTACGGGCCCATGCACATGACCTTGGTTTCCACGGTCCGTGCATTGCCCAGGAGCCTGCACCACAAAAAGATAGGACATGTCTTATTACGGCCGTGCTTTGCGGTCCAGGCTGATATAAATAAATGCACGCGGCCACGTGCACGGTCCGCAATTTGCAGGTGACGCTCCGCGGCCGTCTGAGCCACAAATCACGGCCGTGCACACAACTACGGTCGTGTACATGAGACCTTACTTGTCCCTATTCATTCCAATAGTTGTATTTGCAGACTATCAGCTCTCCACATGAACCACACCACAGCATGCATCCCTGAATATGTTTACACAGGACAGATCATGCCTTTCACAAATAGATCGCACATGCATAATTTCAAGAATGTCAACAGTAAAAGGTTAAATACAAAGATAAATATTTATTTAGTTCATGGTAAATGCCAAGAATCAACTAATGGCAGCATGGAAAAGATTAGCTGCTCATGGTCACACTATACGAAGTCTCTTGAAATGTTACATTTAATGATCTAAAAAAAAATGAAGTTATAAATGACAGCTAATTAACTGTTTAATTGCCACTAAGCTCTCCAAAGTTCAGAAATAAACTAGATTTAATGATAGCTGGACAGCACAAAGCAGAAATTTAGTTTTCGGATTGAACAGATTGTCTTTTGAAGAACTTAAGATCCTATTACAATGGCAACAAACTTGTTAATTTTTAAGTCTTTAAGTCGTTTCAATAAACATCATGACAGAAATGTATATAGGGGGGGGTATGGGATGAGCTGAGCGTTGTGGCCCTCTGGCTGACTTAGTTAAAGACATCAATAGACTCACCCTCAGACTTGGTGCCTCTTCAGATTTGGAAAGAGCTGACATGTTCAATTGAACACTTCTACCCCTTCGTTGTAGTGGTCAGCGGCAGTCTTACCATTCTTAAAACTAAAACTTTTGACATTTGTCTCAGACTTGTCAGAAATCTATTGAAGTGAAAGTGACATTTTAATATAAGCTACTTATTGACGTAGCCTGTGGTGCTAAACATTATCCCATAGCCTGTCAATGGGTGTCCAGTAGTGGTGCCATGTTATGAATGACTGCCATCAGTAATGGCCTTAAAAGAATAACTTCTAGAGAGGAGATGTTATGACCGTTTAGGCACAGTTTTTATTCCTACAAATATCTAGCGTAAAGGTTTTTGCATACAAAGAGATCCCACTTTTCTGAAATGCAAAAAACGCTGCTGTAGGTGCATCTCTACCAAGAGTTGAAAAACATAAATTACTCGTCTATTGAGTCTGGCTCTGTACATGAGAGGTTATTACTAAAATCCTTTATAAATGACCTAGGAGGTTCATTAGATAAGGCTAAACAGGGGTAAAGAGTCTGAAGGCCCATTTACATGGGTCAATAATTGGCTGAACAAGTGTTCTTATGAATGCTCATTCCGGATTATTGGCCCGTGTAAATAGGGCACCGATCAGCCGACAAATTAGAAAATTCTTGTGAACAGAGATCCGATGAACATGATGTGTAAAATAAATTATTGTTGTCTACAAGGGTTAAAGGAAGTTATCTTATTGAAGGGGTGACATCGCATGGATGAATGAGATGAAAGAAATAAGGCAGAAGTTTCCAATAGGTGGCCAAAATGTTTATTAGCAGAAGACTGTATAAAGGTTTCTAATAATTTTGCCCTTTTTAATTTTTGTTTACATGGTCGGGATTCTGTTCATATGGAGACAGGGGACGTACCCCACAGCCACAAGGGCTTAGTCTGGCATGGTTAGAGCGAACAGGTAATTTTCAAAATATATATATATATATATATATATATATATACACACATATATATATATATACACGTGCATACATATATACACATCCTTCTCAAATTAGAATATCATAATATAGTTAATTTATTTCAGTAATACAATTCAAAAAGTTAAACTCATATTATATAGACTCATTACACACAGAGATCTATTTCCAGCATTTTTTTTCTTTTAATGTTGACGATTATGGCTAACAGTTTAAGAGGTACTGTCACCAGATTATTTTTGAGCAAGTTATGAGCAATTTTAGATTTATGCGGATTCGTTTCTTAATGCCCAATTGGGCGTTTTTAAACTTTTGACCAAGTTGTAGAGAGGAGTGTATGACGCTGACCAATCAGCGTCATAAATTTCTCTCCATTCATGTCCTTTTGTGCTCACTGCACAGCATGATCTCGCAAGATCATGCTGTGCTGTCACATACACCCACATTAACTTTACTGAAGTGTCTTGAAAGTGAAATAGACATTGCCTCCAGCCAGGACGCGATGTCTAGTCACAATCCCGACACTTCGAATTGCACTTGGCAAATGAAGTTTAATGTAGATAACTGTAAAGTTATGGACCTGGGTACGAACAACCTGCATGCATCATATGTACTAGGGGAGTTACACTGGGGGAGTCACTTGTTGAGAAGGATCTGGGTGTACTTGTAAATCATAAACGAAATAACAGAATGCAATGTCAATCAGCTGCTTCAAGAACCAGCAAGATATTGTCGTGTATTAAAAGAGGCATGGACTCGCGGGACAGGGATATAATATTACCACTTTACAAAGCATTAGTGAGGCCTCATCTAGAATATGCAGTTCAGTTCTGGGCTCCAGTTCATAGACAGGATGCCCTGGACTTGGAAAAAATACAAAGAAGAGCAACAAAGCTAATAAGGGGCATGGAGAATCTAAGTTATGAGGAAAGATTAAAAGAACTAAACCTATTTAGCCTTGAAAAAAGACGACTAAGGGGGGACATGATTAACTTATATAAAAATATGAATGGCACAAACAAAAAATATGGTGAAATCCTGTTCCATGTAAAACCCCCTCAAAAACAAGGGGGCACTCCCTCCGTCTGGAGAAAAAAAGGTTCAACCTGCAGAGGCGACAAGCCTTCTTTACTGTGAGAACTGTAAATCTATGGAATAGTCTACCGCAGGAGCTGGTCACAGCAGGGACAGTAGATGGCTTTAAAAAAGGCTTCGATAATTTCCTATTACAAAAAAATATTAGGTTCCTATGTGTAAAATTTTTTTACTTCCCCTTTCCCATCCCTTGGTTGAACTTGATGGACGTGTGTCTTTTTTCAACCGTACAAACTATGTAACTATGTAACTTCGGTAAAGTTTGTGTGGGACTTCATCACAGCACTGAGTGATCTCGCAAGATCACGCTGTGAATGACAGCACGCTGTGCTGTGTGATAAAGTCCCACAAAAACTTTACCGAAGTGTCGGGAGTGTGAATAGACATTGCGTCCCAGCTGGAAGCGATGTCTATTCACTCTCAAGACACTTGAGTAACGTTAATGTGGGTGTATGTGACAGCACAGCGTGATCTTGCGAGATCACGCTGTGCAGTGAATACAAACGGACATGAATGGAGAGAAGTGTAAGGCGCTGATAGGTCAGCGTCATACACCCCTCTGTACAACGCCCACTTGGTCAAAAGTTTAAAAACGCCCAGTTGGGCATTAAGAAACCAATTATCATAAATCTAAAATTGCTCATAACTTGCTCAAAACTGATCGTTTTTTTAAAATAAAAAAACACTATTGTTATCTACATTAGAGCGCCGATCAGATTATGTAGGAGATAGGACACTTATAATGTGGTGACAGAGCCTCTTTAATGAAAACCCCAAATTTAGTGTCTCAGGAAATTAGATGATATAAGCCCAATTTCAAAAATGATTTTTAATACCGAAATGTAGGCCTACTGAAATGTACAGTATATGCACTCAATACTTGGTCGGGGCTCCAACTCTGCATGAATTACTGCATCAGTGTGGCGTGGCATGGAGGCAAGCAGCCTGTGGCACTGCTGAGGTGTTATGGAAGCCCAGGTTGCTTTTATAGCCGCCTTCAGCTCGTCTACATTGTTGGGTCTGGTGTCTCTCATCTTCCTCTTGACAATACCTCATAGATTCTCTATGGGGTTTAGGTCAGGCGAGATTGCTGGCCAATCAAGCACAGTTATACTGTGGGTATTAAACCAGATATTGGTACTTTTGGCAGTGTGGGCAGGTGCCATGACCTGCTGGAAAATGAAATCAGCATCTCCATAAACCTTGTCAGCAGAGGGAAGCATGAAGTGCTCTAAAATTTCCTGGTAGAATGCTGCGTTGACTCTGGACTTGATATAACACAGTGGACCAGCGCCAGCAGATGACTTGGCTCCCCAAACCATCACGGACTGTAGAAACTTCACACTGGACCGCAAGCAAGTTGGATTGAGTTCCTCTCCACTCTTCCTCCAGTCTCTGGGACCTTGATTTCCAAATGAAATGCAAAATTTACTTTCATCTGAACCACTGAGCAACAGACCAGTCCTTTTCCTCCTTAACCCTGTTAAGACGCTTCTGACGTCGTTTCTGGGTCATGAGTGGCTTGACACAAGGAATGTGACAGTTGTAGCCCATGTCCTGAATACGCCTGTGTGTGGTGGCTCTTGAAGCACTCACTCCAGCTGTAGTCCACTCCTTGTGAATCTCCCCCACATTCTTCAATGGCCTTTTCTTGACAATCCTTTCAATGCTGCGGTTATCCCTGTTGCGTTTGCACCTTTTCCTACCACACGTTTTCATTCTTCTTAACTTTCGATTAATATGCTTGGCTACAGCACTCTGTGAACAGTCAGCTTCTTTAGCAATTTCCTTTTGTGGCTTACCCTCCTTGTGGAGGGTGTCAACAACTGTCATCTGGACAACAGTCAAGTAAGAAGTCTTCCCCATGATTGTTTAGGCTACGGATCCAGACTTTTGGACAATTTAAAGGCTTAGGAAACCTTTGCAAGTGTTTTGTGCTGATTAGATTGAACACCATGAGTCTACAACTTTCAACTTGTACCCAATACTCTAATTTTCCGAGACACTAAATTTTGGGTTTTCATTACTTGTTAGCCATAAACATCAACATTAAAAGAAAAAAAATGCTGGAAATAGATCACACTTAACTTTTTGATGATATTCTAATTCATTGAGAAGGAATAGTGTATATATATATTCATTGAGAAGGAATAGTGTGTATATATGTAATTCAATGTGGCCGTTCACACGGCCGTTGTTTCAACGGACCGCGTTAAGGGTCCGTGAGAAAATAGGACATGTCCTATTTTTTCACACTTCACGCATCCCTCCATAGACTCTAGTCTATGGGTGATGCATGATATCGCGTCCCGCAGCGCAGAGCACAGATGCACCTCGGACGTGTAAAACGGACGTTTTTCACGTCCGAGATGCGCAACACCCGTATGAATAAGGCCTTACCCCTGATTTCCAGTAAACAAATGCATGTTACGGTCATGCCTGTTGTCTTCTATTCAATGTCAAAAACTGATTTAACCCCCCAAAAAACGAAACTAACACAATAACAAAAAAAATAAATGTAATGCCTTTTATACACCCCGAGTAACTACACAAGAAAATAGAGTTAAACTCAAATACCAAAGACAACCTGATATAAACTCAAAGCCAATAAAACATAAAGGGAATAATAAACGTGTGTTCAGATATTTCAGATAATTATTTTGCATAACGCAGGAGTTTGCTATAATATAATGTACACACTGATGAAAAATACCCTAACAATGAAGCTGATTCTATTGTAGACTTTTATTTTGTACTAGCTTTGACATATATTATCAGTTTTAGGATAATATCTAAAGGAGTCAAGTTTAAGTTGTTTAGAAAATTGTAGACAATGATCTCAGAACAATTGGGTTAGCCTACAAAGCTTTTATTCGCATGGAAATAATAGTTTGTAGGGAAGGCACATGTGCTGAGGACTGTTCTTTTATCTATGATTATCTCTATCATTTTTTCTAGCTAATCTTCTGATCACAATTCCGTTTGTTACTTATTCTTGTGTCTTCTTCTTGTGTGTTTATGGCACCAACGTAGTATAAAAATAAACAATTCTATAATATGCGGTTCTCAACTAGATAACAATCTATATAATCGGACATCCAGGGAAATTATTTATGTGGCTCAAGACAAACATAGTAAACCCTTTCCATGCAAGCCTTATAGACTCGGGTCTAGGCATATCAAATGTTTCTTAGTGGGAATATTTTCTCCCTGGGATGCTATGGTTCAAAGCTCAGAAGACAATTTATAGTTTGGCAGGTTAATGATGGTATCTGCAGAGGAAAAAGTCCACAGGCTTAGTAGTGAGTGCAACTGAATTATCCTCTCACATTAAGTCCTGGGCTCTTGATAGAATGGTTAAGGCATTGTACAGTCCTGCCGTGGTTTATCTGTAATTCAGGTCTGTATAAATAGAATTTTGCAGTATAGCTTCAGGGGAAAAGGAAAAGTAAGCCAAGAAAAAAAAAAATTGTGCCCTACATACAGCACTAAAGACAGACAGATATAAGACTTTTGACATAAAAGTGGAAAAGAACAGAAAATATTATAAAATGTAATAATATGAATTAAGAATAATACAAAAACTTGTTTTATGCCAATATTATCAAGGACTGAGGAGACCATTCTATTTTGTATATTCTGGTAAATTAAATTCCAAAATAATTTGTGCTGTTATAACCTTTAGAAATGTTGTCCAATGTTTATAGTGTACCAATGTAATTTTTTACATAAATCGGAACTATTTGTGAATAGATTGAACTTTGTAATATACAGTGCTGTGAAAAAGTATTTGCCCCTCACAAAATTTCTATTTTTTCATATTTGTCACACTTTAATGTTTCAGACTTATCAAACTACTTTTAATATTAGACAAAGATAAACCAAGTAAACACAAGAAGCGATTGTTAAATGATTACTTAACTTATTAAAGGGAAATGAATTCAGCCCCACGTGGTGCCATGTGAAAAAGTAATTGCTCCTTTAGCTACTAAATCAACCAGTAAATAGATAAAATTGGGTTTAATTTCATTACCCACATATAGGCATGAAGACTGCCAGACCTGTTGGATCTAAACATCACTTAAATAGAATCTGTCTGGCAATGTGAAGCAGACTAGAACTTCTAAAAAAGCAGTGCAATGCCACATTCTAAAAGAGGTACAAATACAGATGTTAAACAAAGTCATTGCAATCTACCAGTCTGAAAAGGGTCACTAAGCCATTGCTAAGGCTATGGGACTCCAGCAAACTACAGTGAGAGCCATTATCCACAAGTGAAGAAAACTTGCAACAAGGGTGAACATTCCCAGCAGTGGCCGGCCTACCAAAATTTCATAAAGATCGCATCGATAACTCATCCAGGTCACAAAAGAACTCAGACAAACATCTAAAAAACTTCAGACCTCACTTGCCTCGGTCAAGGTCAAAGTAGAAGATTCCACACAAAGAATGACACTTGTCAAAAAAGCCATCCATGAGTTGCAAGGTGCAAACCACTGCCTAATTTGACAAAAAAAATAAAAATCTAGACAACCCCCAAGACCTTTAGGATAATATTCTGTGGACTGATTAGTCAAAGGTGGTACTTTTTGCAAGACATGGGTGTTCTTACATCTGGTGTAAAGCGAACACTTCATTCCACCATAAGAACATCGTACCAATAGTCCAACATGATGGTGGTGGTGGTACTGTGATGATCTGTGGCTGTTACTTCTGCAGAATCTAAATGACTTGTCAGAATTGATGAAACCACAAATTCTGCTCTCTATCAGAAAATCCTTAAGGAGAATGTCCACTCGTCAGTTTGTGACCTAAAGTTCAAGCACAGTTGATCTTACCTGCAAACGCTGGTGCTGCTGCAGAATCAACTGTAGCCTCTGGTGCCGATGTGGCCGTCACGATGCAGGACCTGTGAGTGACGTCACAGATCTGCACTGTCAGAAGCTGGGCGTTATGAAGAGAAGAGGATGTTACTTCTCTTCAGAGCGCCCAGCTAGTGAAAGTATTAAAAACGCCCCCATGTACGCACATAATACACACCCACTTGGACTTTTACTTTTAAACACACCCACTTGGACTTTTGCAAGCCTCATTTGCATAACTACAAAAATGGTCATAACTTGGCCAAAAATGCTCGTTTTTTAAAAATAAAAACGTTACTGTAATCTACATTGCAGCGCCTATCTGCTGCAATAGCAGATAGGGGTTGCAAAATCTGGTGACAGAGCCTCTTTAAAGGGTTAGTCCCAGAAAATACATTAATTACCTGTCCACAGGAACGCTTAACGATTTATAAAACAAAAAGGACCAAGAACAAGAATGCACCATGTTGCTCCATTCAATGTCTACGGTACTAACGAAAACCGTCAAGAGCTGTAAACGGCTATCTTTGTCAGTCCCATAGACATTTAACGAAGAGACAGGGTGCATGCTTGTATTCTGTTCCATTCAAGCTATTCCTCACTGCGGGAGGCGACGCGGGGAGAAATGTGGGGTTCAGTTCCTTTGTTCTAGGAAAGGTTGTGGGTTACAATGATCAGATATGTATCACCTGGATAGGTGATAAATGTATATTTTGGCAATAGCCTTTTAAAGGGTAACTAAACATTCAACAAACTTCTGACAGGTCATAATAACGTCAGAAGCTGTGCTGGGTGGGGGTCCGAACGCGGAGACCCCCACCAATCACTACAACGAAGCGGCAGAAGTGCTTGTGTGAGTGCTCAGCCGCTACGTTTCCGTTCGTCCTTTTCAGGAAATCAATGTAGCGGTGTACGGACTCAAACAAAGTGGCTGAGAACTCACACAAACACCTCTGCCGCTTCGTTTTAGCGATTGATGGGGGTGTCAGTGCTCGGACCCCCACCGATCAAAACTTCTGACAATGACATGTCAGAAGTTTGTTGAACGTTTAGTTACCCTTTAGAGACCAAAGAGAATTTTTTCATCTTTGCCTATTCTCATTCTGTCAGCCATATCTTCACATTATTGCCTGAACATGTAAAATGAACAGACATCTGTTAGAGCAAACTAGGGTATGCCCTGAGAGGCACCAATAGTGAATAGTCCTGGTGGCCTTTCTTTTGCCCCAGGCTGCCAGTATAAAATCATGAACAGCAGCAAACATGAGGGGGCTGACTGGAGGGTGACAAGCGAGCCTCTTCTATACGTCAGCACAGTTATCAGTACGGATTGCGGTTCTTAAATGGTTAAACGGCCAGGATTGAAGTACTCATACGGACTACAAGCAGGAACCAGCAGTATTGGTTTTGCCACAAACACAAAACCTAACTATTTAATCCACGTTAATGAAGATTTTAGCTGCAAAATGGAATGTGAAGTTTCGTTCTAAAACCTAACTTTTCTCTCTGACAAAAGTTATGGCTCAAAAATCGCTGTGTCCGAAGGCCAAAACTGTGTTTTTAAGGAGTTAAAATATTTGCGGACATTTATGGTTTATGCAAAACACTGTTTGTACAGAACACAATGCGGCTCAGTAGTGGTTTTAAAATGCCCTTTTCACATACAAAAAAAGAAACAGAACAGACGCTCGTATAATTAATTTACTTTTTGTAGTGTTTTGGACCACTTTGAACTGTTAGATTAAAAATGGCAAGGCGGCCATTATCTGAAAATACATACAGCGACAATTTGAAAATGCCACCAGCAATTTAATTGTCAGGAATTTAAACTATACAAAAATGTTACTGTTACATGTTTAGAAAATGTTGCTAAGCGAATACAGTTCGGGTATGTGCACATGCTTACTAAAAAACGTCTGAAAATATGGAGCTGTTTTCAAGAGATTTTCAGCCGTTTTTTTAGCAACTCACATTTTTTACGGCCGTTTTTCAATAGAGTCAATGAAAACAGGCTCCAAAAAAAGTCTAAAAAGTGACATGCACTTCTTTTTCGCGGCCGTTTTTTTATGTGGCCATTTTTCAAAACGGCCACGTAAACAGAACGCCGTTTTTCCCATTGCAATCAATGGGCAGATGTTTGGTGGCGTTCTGCTTCCGATTTTTCGGCTGTTTACACACCGAAGAATGGGCGAAAATAAGCCGTGTGAACATACCCTTAGGGTTCTCAAACACCTTCTGATGACTTTCATTGAGAGGATTGAATAAATTGATCAAATATTATTTCTGCATACCAAAAAATAATATTCTACTCGTGAAATTTTCCCTTGTGCAGACCAATTAATTATTTAGAAGAACAGGTCTTTACATTTATGCAAATATGCTGCGTTGACATCCCCCTCATTATTTATTATCGTGACTGTCATGAGATCTCCATTCTTTATTGAAATTTTTTTGGGAGAATTCTTGTGATTGTTGCTTAACTTATTTCTCCATAGGTAAACATTGAGATATCGGTAACTCCTGATTTTTCCACCACCACTGAATGATCAAAAGTTGCCGTGGGGACTTATCCATGAATGAAATAACAGACCCATTTAACTTAGTACATACATCTAGATAAGGCCCGAAGGAAGGAAGGAAAAAAAAAAAAAAAGTCAAGTAATGTGAATGGAGAGGTCTTCACGGCTCAGGAGTCCCCTCTCAGCCATAGCAACTAAGAAAAAAAAAACCCACTCCAGCAGACTCGATTGGGCGCATGTAATAATACATTTACCCTTTTAAAGGTGTAAAACGTAATCTCGAGAAATCCATGAGGACTATGTCAACACGTACAAAGATGAGGCTCTTTTGTGTATTTTGTGTTTTCCCACTTTTGCTAGGATATGCCAACTCTTACTAACCAATGGGGTTCCAACTGCCTGAACCCCCACCAATCCTTAGAAAAACATGGTACTCCAGCTCCTTCATTCTAACCCTGTACCGTTTTAAGAAAAAAAACGATAAAACTACTTAACCCTTTCACGACCGATGGCGAAAATGAACGTCATGGTCGGCTGCTAGTTCCCGCACCATGACGTTCATTTTCGTCAGTATTTCAAACTGTCACTCTGTGTAAACACAGAGTGACAGGCCCGCGCTGACAGCTGTCCTAGACAGCTGTCACATCAGTCTCGCCGGACAGCGGAACCATCACCGCTGATTTCTGCAATTAACCCCTTAAGTGCGGCGACGGATTGTCGTCGCCACATTTAAGTGGTTTGAAGCACATCGGCAGCCCCCGCGAAGTGATCGTGGGGGCTACCGATGATTGTCGTGGCAATCGGAGGTCAGACAATGACCTCCGGGTTGCCATGTACGGAAGCCTCGGAGGAACATCCTCCGGCCGTTCCTCCTCAGCTTCCTGTCAGATTGACAGTTACATCACAATGACAGTTAGAGTACTACACTACACTAAGTGTGTAGTGTTATGTACTCTAGCAGCGATCAAAGCTGCAAGTCTAAATGTCCCCTAGTGGGAGAAGTAAAAAAAAGTTTAAAAAAAAGTAATAAAAATGTTTTAAAAAAAGTGTAAAAATAAAAGTTATAAGTTATATAAACACAGAATGCTTTTTTTTCCAATAATAAGACTTTTATTATAGAAAAAAAATTAACACGTTAAAAAAGTACACATATTTGGTATCACCGCGTTCGTAACGACCCCAACTATAAAACTGTAATGTTATTTTTCCCGCACGATGAGACCCTAAAAAAGAATCAATAAAAACCTACGACAGAATCGCTATTTTTTTGGTCACCACCGCTGCCTAAATAAAGAATAAAAAGTGATAAAAAAGTTGCATGCACCCAAAAATAGTACCAATAAAAACTTCAATCCGTCCCACAAAAAACAAGCCCTTACACAGCTTTTTTGACTAAAAAATAAAAAAATTATGTTTCTCAGAATATGGTGACAGAATTTTTTTTCTTTTTTATAAATAAGTGATTTTATTGTGCAAACGCTAAAAAAAGGACCAAACCTATATACATATGGTATCGCAGTAATCGTACCAACCCGCAGAATAAAGTAAAAATGTAATTTATAGCGTACGGTGAGCGCCGCAAAAAGAAAACCTAAAAAACGGTGTCAGAATTCCTGTTATTTGGTCAGGATGGCAAAAAAATGGAATAAAAAGTGTTCAAAAAAAAAAAATTGCATGTACCCCAAAAATGGTACCAATGAAAACTACAGATTGTCCTGCAACAAATAAGCCCTCACACGGCTCCGGTGGTGAAAAAATAAAAAAAGTTCTGGCTCTCAGAATATGGCGATGCAAAATGTGCAGCGTTCCAAAAGCGGATAAGATCGGGCGCCATTTATCAGTGCGACAACGGCCACACATCTATGAATTATTATTTATTTACCTTATTATTATACCCTCTTATTATGCCCTGATGTACTCCGCACAGATTACACATGCCCCCCACATTATAAACTGAAATACCAGTAAAACCCCAAACAAAACTACTGCCAAGCAAAATCTGCGCTCCAAAATCAAAATGGTGCTCCCTCGCTTCTGAGCCCTGCAGCGTGCCCATGCAGCAGTTTGCGCCCACACATATGGCATCACCATACCCGAGAGAACCCGCTTAACGTTTTATGAGGTATGTCTTCTGTGGCACAAACTGGGCACAACATATTATGCACTAAAATGGCATATCAGTGGAAAATTGCAATTTTCACTTTGAACCATCCGCTGTGCACTAACCCCTTTGCGCACTATGACTTAATTGCCCGTCATGGTGCGGCGGTTGATGTATGGAGCCGACTCATGTGCTGTGCCCGCTCCATACGCTGCGGATCTTGTAGAGTTTATTTTATGTCTCCTTGACTTCGCACTAACACATAATTTCTTTGTATTCAAGGATCGCCTCTTCCTACAGCTCCAAGGGACAGCAATGGGGGCCACCTGTGCACCTTCATATGCCAACTTGTTCCTGGGGCTGTGGGAGAGAGACATTGTGCTGCAGACTCCGGGTCATGATTCAGTGCTCCTGTGGTCGAGGTATATAGATGATATTCTATTCATCTGGCAGGGCTCCACGTCTAACTTGGAATCGTTTCTTGGTTCCGTAAATAGGAATGACATTAATATCAAACTCACGTGGCAGTATAGTCAAACTCGTGTTGATTTCCTGGATATTTGGATCTGTAGAGATGACAGCGGTTTTATTTCTACCGATATTTTTAGGAAAAAAACCTCCACTAATGCCCTCCTCCATGCTACATCTGCCCACTATCCGAAGGTTACAACATCCATTCCTGTGGGCCAGTTTTTGAGGGCAAAGCGTATCTGCTCTAATGATAGCAACTTTGAGCGTCAAGCATTGGATCTGACGGCAAGATTTCAGAGTCGTGGGTACAGTCAGAGGGTCATTAAGAGAGGCAATCTCAGAGCTAAAAACTCGACTCGTGATGAACTCCTGGTAAGTAAGCCCAAGAAACATAAAATGGATCAGAGTGTCAGATTTATTACCACGTTTAATCCCCATTGGATTAAGATCCGTGATATCCTGCAAAAGCACTGGCGGGTACTTCTCACCGATCGTGATTTAGCAGGGGTTTTACCCAGTTATCCCTCCATTACTTGGAGGCGATCTAAGAATTTGAAGGATCTCTTAACAGCTAGTCATTACATTCCTAGCGCCCCCCCTAATCCATTTGGGAGTAAGGGTCCCCCCTGGGGGTCATATAATTGCGGCAAATGTTCCGCTTGCAGATATGTTCCACGTACCTCCAACTTCTACAGCTCTGATAGAGGGAAGGAATATAAAATAGTCTACAACATCACGTGCAGTACAGTAGCTGTGGTGTATTTTGCCACTTGTCCCTGTGGTCTTATCTATATAGGTATGACCACTAGGCAACTGAAGGTGAGGATACTGGAACATGTCTGCAAAATTAAGTCGGCCTCCAATGTTTTAGACATGGATAAACTCCAGCCTGTTGCACGACACTTCCGTGAATTTCACTCTAGCAATCCTAGGGGTTTTGAGGTGCGCGGCATTGATAGGGTCTCCTTGGGCTGTAGAGGTGGTGATGTACGTTTGGCTTTGCTAAAGAAAGAAATGAAGTGGATCACGTTATTAAATACTATAGCCCCACTTGGTTTAAACGAAGCCACTAGTTTCAGGCCTTTTTTGTAAACTTTTTAACCATGCGTGAATTTTATTTTGTCTAGGGTTTCTTTCTTGTTTTTTATTCTATTTTTCTGTTACAGTTCATCCCTTTTAGCGAACGGGCATAGCGAATGGGTCCTCTCATTGGTGAAGACTTCGCCTGGCTACAATTGAAAATTTGGAGTATAGAAGACATACATATATATATATATAATTCTGTACGATATACATATTTTATGATTTGTGTATATATTTTTATACTTTTGTATCATTACTAATATATTCTTGGCAAAAAAGTATTGGAGTTCTGTATGTATATACTTATACTATACTGCACAGTATTATGTCTCGAGTATACTTACTGTCATGATATTTGGTATGGTTGGGTATACTTGTGGTAGTTACGATTCATTAGTATTATATACTGTGCTTTTTATATTATCTGTATATGTATTTATTTCTTCACATCTCTGCAGAATATTTGTTTATGCTATTTCATTTATATTTATATACATATATATCTATTTATACACACTTCATATATTATACTTTATATTGCATATATATATTTTTATTTAGTTATAGCCATTTTTATTTTTTATTTATTATTTTTTATTTATTATTATTTTTTATTTATTTTTGTGCACGGCACTTTATCTTCATTACCTTGTTTTTGGCAATGTCTTCATCCTTATATAGTAAATCATTTATTACTTTAATCACTAGTATTTTTGGCGTATACATTTTCACTCTCCACTTTTTTATTTTTATTATTTATATTTATTATTCATCATTATATATATTTTCATTTACTTTATTTTATTATTTATTCTTTATTTGCACGTTTCACTTATCACTATTAATCTATTTTTGCTTCCTATTTTTCATTTGTTGCATGTATCTTTTAATATATATGTATTTTTACCGTCATTTGTATAAACTGCTGTTACTGCACTATTGTATATATTCATTCCAACTGGATACACATATTGTTAGCTGGCCCCTTCGCTATAGAAACTTCCTTTTCTTGTTATCGTGGGTTGTCTCTCCTGCGGTGTCTGGACAGACGCTCGGCCGCGCACCCTTGGCGGGGCAGGTATCCGGGAGTGCCGCTCAGCGTCTAGGGTTGCCATGGTGGTGTTTACATCACGTGGCACCTGTCACATGACGCGCGGCGCGTCCCGTGATGCATGCGCCGCCCTGTGGGCGTGTGGAGCGCCGATTTTCACTCACCGCAGGTGAGCCTAACTCTGTCTCTTCATTATTTAAACCCCTAGATTTTTACTGTATGTAGCCTCCTGACGAAGCCGGTCACAGGGCGAAACGCGCGTCGAGGCGTTTATTCACCCATCCACTCCATTGATCCTCCACGCTCCTCATCATGTCTCTGGGTATGTGCACAGGTTTTTTCAGCCCTTTGTAGCCTCCACAGTATTGTGCTATTTCAGCCAGTCATATTTTTCTTGGCTATTTGAGCCTTCATACTATTTGCATATGTTTTCCAGTTTAAACTTCTCACGTACTACCTACTATTTTGTATAGATTGCGCACGTACTGTTACATGCACCATATACTGTGCAGACTACGCATACTGACATACTTTACACGTTGTTCATCTAGCTGATTACATGGCACTATGTATGGGACTAACCTCCCCATACCCCCGGGCTTACTAACTACTTACCTATAATTGAGCGTGTGTTAGGTCTCTAGTGGACGGTTGATTCTGTTGGTTCTGGTCTTTTTCATCTGACCCTGTTGTATATGTCTCCGTGTTCATTGTATCAGATCTCTTTTCTCATTATTTGTTATTGTTACTATATTTAATAAAGATTTTTTGTACTTTTATCTTTGGAGTACATTACTTGCTTTAGGGTTATGTCCCATTTTTGGTTCGTTTTTAGGTCTATACATTAAAAGGGACCCCAGTACACGCCACTCTTGGTGTGAGGTTGTTGCTTAGGTTGTTTAATTCCAATATATTTAGCGAAAAACCTGTGTGGTCAAAATGCTAACTATACCCCTAGATAAATACCTTAAGGGGTCTAGTTTTCGAAATGGGGTCGTTTATGGGAAGTTTCTATCGTTCTGGCAGCTCAAAACCTCTCCAAATGTACAGTGGGGCCTAAATCATTTTCAAGTAAAATGAGTCCTGAAAGCCTCCGGGTGCTCCCTACCTTTTGGGTCCTGCCGTGTGTCCAGGCAGCGCATTAGGGCCACAATGTGGGTATTTTTGAAAACAGGAGAAACAGGGTGATAGATTTTGTGGTGTGTTTCTTCATTCTCATGGTCGCTTTACAAAGAAATTGGTCTTCAAACTGATACTTTTATGAAAAAAAGTGAATTTTTTTTTTCACCTGCTATGTAATAAATTTAGCAAAAAACTGTGGGGTCAAAATACTTACTATACCCCTAGATAAATACCTTAAGGGGTCTAGTTATCTAAATGGGGTCATTTGTGGGGGTTTCCATCACTCTGAGACCTAGGAGCCTCTGAAAACTGGCTTGGTGCAGGAAAACAAAATGTACTTCAAAATTTATAAAATGATTATTCAATTTGTAAGTCCTCTAAATTGCTGAAGATTTATTTAATTTTTTCAAAAGTGCTGCCAAAATAGAGTAAAGAAATGGAAATATATATTTAATTAAAAAAATTGAACAATATGTGTGTACATGTCACATATTGCCGTTAAAAATAGGGAAAAATGGTAACATTTTTACAAAATTTCTTAAATTTTTCTATTAATTTCCGCAAATCGTATCAGTCTACTTTTACCACTAAAATAATGTACAACATGTGACGAAAAAACAATGTCAGAATTACTTGGATATTCAAAACTTTCACAGAGTTATTCTCTGATAAAGTCAGACATACCAGATTTGACAAATCTGGCTTGGTCACTAAGGTACAAACAGGGCCGGTCATTAAGGGGTTAATTAACGGAACTAGCATTTCCATGTCCTTGTTAAACACTAGTCAAAGTAATACTGTACTATACTTTTATAAACTTTTTTATATAATGTACTATACCTATGATCATAATATTTTAGTAAACCAAAATGAAAACATCCAAACTTATTTAATGGGTTCTCGGCTACTTTCAGACTTTAAACATGTTTACAGTATTTTAAGTTTCTCAGCAATAGATGTGACTGTATAACAAACAGTGAGACTTTCTAGCACATACATTTACTTTGAGATACGCATGCCGGAACTTTGAATTTATATCTAACATCGCAGTAGTTTAATTATTGTTGCTTTCCTAACTGGGGTGAAATAAGCTTTGCATTAAGGTGGAAATGGCTTTAGGTAAATCAATGTCAATTAATAAAACTAGTATAGCAAGTAATGAACAGATGCATCTTTAAAAGGCCATAACATGGGACATATTACAATGGCACACACAGATAAAATAATGGACCAAAATTATTTCCTATGAAACACTAACAGCAAAGCTGCAAGTCATTACCTTTTTGTCGAGCAGTAATTTTAATGAAGCATATCTTTAGAACTAGTGATATGGGTTGCTCATTAACTGAAAAGAAAATTCCCCCTGCTGAACTGCAAGACTATAATGACTAGGATGCTATATCCTTCAGCCAAAGGTATTTTAATACTAGATGGAAGATGGAAAAAAACAGTTTTCCTTATACAAGACACCATACTAAATGTGGAAAGGGGAGTTCTGTTAAAGAGCAAATCCAAGTACATATGAACATTCTTCTGTCTTTTCAGGGCCATGTTGGGGTAAGTTCACACGTAGCGTAAATACTGCGGATTTTCCACAACAGATTTCATTGCAGAAAATCCACAGCATAATCCAGTAGCAGAGGGGTGGATGAGACTTGAACAAATCTCATGCACACGCCCCGTAAAATATCTGCAGAAAAAAAAAAAACTTCATAAATTGACCTGTGGTGCGTTTGTTTTTTTTAAATCCACAGCATGTCAATTTATGCTTTGGAATCACCGCTTTTTTGTTGCAGGTTTTTCCCATTTAATTCATGGGGAGGTGAAAGCCACAACAAATAGCAAATGTTATGTTTTTTGTGGCAGAACTGAAAAAAAAGCTTATACTTATCCCGTTCTCTATACTTCTGCATCCAGCCCGGCCTCCTGGGATCACGTTTCATCCCATGTGACTGCAGCAGCCAATCACAGGCTGCAGCAGACACATGGGATAAAATGTCATCCCAGGAGGTCCGACTGCACAGATAACAGAGGGACACGTTGCCGTAACTAAGGAGACCGGGGGTAAGTATAAGGTTTTTTTTTTATTTTTTTTTTTTAATTTCATTTTAACCGTTTTCCACAACAGGCATTCCTGTGCAGTTTTTCAGCTGAAAATCCCTGTGGATTCCAGGGTGTGTAAACTGTGTACTTTTACAAAGAATATCCGCCCTGTGTGAACATGGTCTTATAATCCATACAATGCTGTATTTTAGCAAGTGCTGGTATAAGTAAAGACAGTTAATCTAATTTATGAGGCCAAGAGTTGGATGGGCCTTAAATATTACACTAGGAGTCAGAAATCTGAATAGGATGTGGTAATTTCCCTTCCTTCGCTTCTCCTGGTAACATATACAAGCAAAATCATTGAACATTTATTTTTAACGCAACTAAAGTGTAATGCCAGCAGAATATGATTATAGGATTTTCAGAACATTTTAGATAATTCACAGGCGCGATCTATTAAAAAATGTATAACCATAAGGATTTTAAAGGGAATCAGTCAGCAGTTTTTAGGCCTCAAAACTGCTGACAAAGCACTATACGGGAGGGCATTGTAAAAATACCTTTTGTCTCAGGCATTCAAGTTGCATGGCCGAGAAACCGACATTTAATTCCCCTGACGACACGGTCTTAAGTGCCATTCTCTGCTCTAGTGTGTGTCTGAGTAAGAGATCTAGAGGCAAGGGCAAGTGCTGGCAGTGTGGAGAGCCAAGTGCCCATCTTATTGGTATATTTACAATGCCCTCCTCTTACCCTTTATCGTGCGGTCAGTAGCTTTGAGGCCTCAAATCGGCTGACAGATTCACTTTAAAAGACACTGAAATGAACGTTGGATGATGATGATAATACTACAACAGTGGCATGTGATACAGGGCAACTTTATTTCAGGGCAGCCCTCATGCTTTAGTTGAACATTTCAAGAATTTATGAATGAGTGAAATATTTCTAACCTAGCCAAAAATAATACCTCCACTAAAGTATTATGTTTTAGTACATCACAAATATCCATTCACCCTACTTTGTGAGAGAATGGTGGTGTTAGCTATCGGATGATTGCTCTCTCTTGTTTTCAAATGCAACAGTTCCAAAAGGGAGGGGTCATTCATACTGCCCACCAGAAGGTAGATGTGGCAAAACTGTGTTGGGTCCCTCCCTTTACACGGCCCACCTCTCCAAGATGCATGCCCATGGCAATCCTATTCCTTGTAAGAAGGAGCTCAGAAGATCTAACTGACCATTTCAGATGCATTATTTATTCAACCTCTATGGAAGAGAAACCCTTAAAGGGGATACAAAAAATTAGAAAGTGAGGGTCAGTTTTTTTCAACACAGCACTAATCTTGTTCGTGGACTGTTTTTAGTATTGCAGCTCAGCCATCCTTTAACATTTAATAGGGCAGGCTTGCAATTCTAGACACAGCCAATGGACCACAGTGACCCTGTTCTTAGGACAAAAAAAAAATGTTTTTCTAATCTCAAGCTATTTTCCTTAAATACTGTATTTCATGGCATGGCATGCACGTAATCCAGCGTTTTTTTAATTTTTTATTTCCTGGACCACTCCCCCTCCCATTCCGGAGTTATGGCCCACTGTTGTGCTGGCTCCTCTAAAGGAGTTTGCTGTAGTTAGCTAAAGGGGTGGAGCAAGCTTCCCTGCTTTTGATGCTGACCAATCAGCGCGAGGCAGCTTGAGGGTAGTTCATACCCCGTCGGCGGACTACAGAAAATAAGCATAAAGGGGCCAACACAACAGTGGGCCAGATCTCTGGAACGGGTGGGAGGGGGGGGGGGGTATCTAGAAAACAAACCAAAAAAAAACAAACCACAGTGCTGGAATCAGGGAGACCGTGCTATTCAGGTCAGCAAACCAGTGTAACTTATTTGACCTAGTGAAAGGTCCTCTTTAATGTCAAAATCTAACTAATCAAATTCTCTTGCCCATTATTTTAATAATACTTTTACTTTTTTTTATTGCACTAATGAATCTAATGATAATTGAAAGACATAGACTGAACAAAAATAAGAAAATTCAGTCACTTAAAAGTTATCCCCACATTGAATGAACCTAAAAAGCTATCTTTAAGTGAATGTATTAAATATACATTCCAGGTTACAAAAAAAAAAAAGTTAAATAGATCTAGCTTTGCATTTTGTAACAATTTGTCATCAAGCAGTTCCACACAGCGAAGAAATGATGAGCTATTGCTGTATATTTTTCCAATTGCCTGGAGAAGTCCCTGCAGCAACATGACATTCCGTATACTTCATTAATTTCCTCCTCTATGGTCAGTCAGTTTAAATTAGTAATGCAATGTCTCCATCTATAGAGAGAAATATCTTCTCTGCTGTTTAGATTGTGACATACTACTTTCTGCACAACAATTAGGAGGTACAATTCAATGTTTTCCCTGAGTTCACATGACCAGAGCTGTGTGACGCACTTATCAATAAATGGAATGCATCACATATATTTTTGTTTTACCAATTAAAACCAGATGCCAAACTATATCTTTTTCTAATGTTTTTATTTTTTGAACACGTTTTTATTAAATTTTATTTTCTGCACATGGTTATGTGGCAGCCATATTGTCTGAATCAGGGCTGGCCTGGGGCACTGCTCTGCTCCTGACATCACTGTCCATATATGGACAGTGATGTCTGGGGCTTCCACAGAGCTGGAGTCACGGGCAGTGGGCTATTAGCTACTAGCACTCTGAGTGGGAGTCTGTTACGTAGTAAATGGCAGAGCAGGCCGATACCTCCCTGCTCTGCCATAGTTTTCAATAGTATCCTAAGGACGCAGATACTATTGAATGTGGCGTTGCTACCGCTGTAGCAGTCTAGGCGGCTGCTGGGAGGGCAACTGGGCAGCGGGGGGGGGGGGAGATGACGGCGGGGGCCCCCTCATCCAACGGGCCCTGTGGCAGCCGCAAGTTGAGAGAAGACACCAGGTACTCGGTCTGGGATATATGTTTGTCACCTTAGAATATAACTGTGTATGATAGTATTGACTAGTCCACGTACCGCTATACTATTGCTATACTATCGCCACTAGAGGCATGTGTTGCAGGCCGCCACCAGAGGCATGTATTTTGCTGCTTGTACGTAAACGTACCCATAGATCCCTATTGAACCGACTGCTGCCCAAAAAAATGGCCTGTTGTCAACCGCCAGGCAGATATATAGTTACTGTGCAGTATATATATATATTTTTTAACAAAGCAATAATACACAGTTGCACATCGGCGGTTTAAATTTGGGAAGTAGGGTAATTGTCCTAGGATACTGTATGTACCAAGTGTCAACCATAAACGTTATTTACACATTATTTTCGTTTCCTCTTTTTTTTAATTTTATATCAGTAAATATTTACTTTGGGAAACAATAACTTAAGAATTGCGTTTGATCCAATTATAAACCTGCAGTGCTCTGACAAATTCAAGTTCTCACTCATGCTCTTCACTCCATATACAGATGCTGATGATGGCTTTGGTCTATTGATTTTGCAGTAACCTAACCTAATTCTGTAGGTACACTAAAAGTAAACCTAAAGCTCACACTACCTGCAACAAACAGTCAGTTCATAGGGTATACCGTACTCCAGTACTTTTGCAGCAGATGGGTATTCAAAATGATGCTACTTGTCCGAGGTGCTCAGATGACCATGCAGACTTGATGCACATATTGTGGAGTCGCTCAGCTATTCAACCTTACTGGGAACAAGCATTTAGTCTTTTAAATAAAATGTTCTCGGTTACAATTTCTTATTCCCCTTTAATGGGCACACTGGGTAATGTCGATGACTTACCTCTTCCTGCCCCCCTGAAATTGACTGCTCAAAAGAAATTATATCAATATGTAAGATGCTTGCTGTTCACTGGTTAGATACCGACCCACCCAATTATAGTGAACTTATTAATGGGATAAATGGAGTTATTCATATGGAAAAGCATATTTATTTAAAAAGAGGTGACGAGAAAGAAATATGAATGTCAATGGGCAGTATGGCTAGAGACGCCAGACTTTCCTGCTGCAGATCTTATTCAGGACTTTCACCTTTAGTGCAGGGTTCTGCTTGATTTTGTGATTATTGCTTTTTCTTTGAATGATTACAAATATATGGTGGTCTCTATTCCTTGTACCTACTTTTCTAAAGGATTGATATGCATGGTGCTCTTTGGTTGTTCGGGGAAGTAGGAGGGGGATGGTGGGGGAGGGGGGTTTGTGTAAGTTTATATTGTGAAAGTGTGTCTGTATAATGTACCCTTTGGTGTGTACAATTTCATGTATCTGTTTCCTTTTTCTTGAAAAATTGTAATAAAAAAATTTAACAAAAAAAAAAAAAAAAGGATATGACAGTCATTTCTTTCTGTAACCGCAATACACACCTCTACTTGCTTTGTCTACAGTCTGTATCTCCTCCAAGAATATCTGGACATTAGGGAACTTCTTTTCACATATGTCAGCCAGAAAGTGTAGAAGTGTTATTGTCTGGTCTACTGATTTTGTGTCTTTCAGCTATAAAGCAAAGGAAAAAAACAAAACATGTTAATGTTCTGATAACAGACTTCATGTATAGAAAGATGTATGTGTAAAAGAGCAATTCATAAATACAAAAATAAAACAAAAAAACATTCAGAACCGTGAACGGAGATGGACGCACTTATTTAAGTGCTGTCCCAGGATCTCTAAAGCGAAGCTATAAAGCTAACCTGTGAGGCTCTCCTGACAGCCTTCCCATTGCCGGAGTACTCTAAGGACCATGATGATCTAAAAAAAGGTCCACAATAAGTCCACAAAGCCCCTGACAGGACTTCTTTGCGGCCTAAGACATGGTGCAGTCACATCCAGCTTTGGATCTAACCCCCCAGGCGGCTCATGTGGACAAGTAGACTAAACAACGATCTCTCCTTGCAGCTCTCCTTGTGAGTCCCCTAGGCATCCTTTGCCCCCCCATGATTAGCCTTCTACCAAGGCCTTGATTCCTCTTGCAGGCCACATCTTGTGCCTCCAAAACGGCAGTGCCACATGTTGTGCTGACTTCTATTGGGAATCCCCCACAGCAAGCTTGGAGAAACCGCACCGCAAATGTAAATAAGGAGAAACCAGAGTACCAGGAAAACATTTTAATATCCCCACTTTAGATCAGACTGAAATAGAAACATTTATTAAAGAGATGGTTCTGGCATTAAGTGGTTGCCAGCAAAACAATCTAGCTCGCCGTATAGCAAAAATAAACACCAACACACCATTGATTAAATGGGCAACAAAATAAGCCACATTGAGGATAAAAAGGGGGAAGTCACCCAGCCCCACAACAATTTATAATTTACGACTATGCCTTGGAAGGAAACGCTGAAGCCATTAAACTCAAGATGGCGGACATGGAGGGTAGAAATAAAAGTAACCATGTCTCGTGCGATTATAGAATTGATTTCACCTTTTGAGCTCACACTTTTGCAAAAGCAGATGAAAACCCTTCTACCTGGCTCTCAATCAAGAGATAATTGACAGAGCTCATAGGCTCCCCAAGCCCAAGTTGCTTTCTGATAATGTACCTAGAAATAGGATTGCCCGTATCCATTTTTTTCCATACAAAGGAAGCTTTTGTTTGCAGCACGAAAACTTCACACCCTGCCAAACCCGTATCTTCATACCCTGTCAGATCCGTATGGCGACATTCATCTCTACACAGGCCTATCACGCAACAATTCAGGCAAGAAGAAAGTTTGTGCCGGTTACGTAAATCCTGCGTAGCTGAAAGATCGCCTAGAAGAGGGGATTTGCTGCGAAATTTCTAATCCACAAAAAAGGTATCACTCATGTTCTGAACAATCCTGAAGACGGCTCTTCTCTACTTCAGAAATGGGGAAGCCCTCTACCGGTTCAGGCCACACAGGCCAGAATGAAAGGACCAGCCAGATTGTCTCATGATTGGGATTATAATCCATCATTTCATTAAGGTACTGTCTCTTTGCACGTCAGATATAGCTCTCTCTCAGACAGACGCTTCACCCCTCTTTGTAGTAGGTATTCATTTCATCTGCCAGGACTCTGATATAATTTAACCAGATTTCACTGTTTGGTTAACTGTTTATGGAATGGTACAGTTTTGCTCATTTCCTTACTGTCCAAACTACTCTGAGATGTTCTGAACATTCTCAACACCACATGTACCCAACACCTCTATTGGGTATAAATTAGCAGTTTTGGGCTACCTCCATGGTTTCCGCACCTTAAGATCATACCCTAAGGTTACCATGTTACTTAAACTATTTATCTTAAAGGGTTAAACTCTCATCACAAGAGATTGTCTGTTTGAGCAGTAATATATATGTATATATATATATATATATATATATATATATATATATATATATATATAAACTGATATAATTGGCTTGCAAGAGAGCCACTACCCTCAATCAAAATGACCCAAATTCTTCCACAAAAGATTCCCACATATTTATATGGCCAACAAATATACTTTCCACTCTGCTTGACAAATCTCTTTCTTTCTTTTTCATCTTTAAATTTGTATTGAAATTTTTCAAAAGACATAACAGAGGAACAAGATATTAGAAATGTATAGCATACATCAATACAGAAGGACAGCAATGAATACAAATTACTGACCTCCAAACAAAATTATCCAGGAAGGAAGGAATCAGGAGGGGGAATGGACTATAAGAGAGAGTAAGAGGTCCGCGGGTATAAATCACATACATATCATTTGCTAAAGTGTTGGGTCCAGGGTTCCCAAAAAGCAACTGCTTGACAAATCTTTCTCACAAATAAACCCCTTCTTAGTGGATAGTCTCTATCATTGGTTAACGCATCAGAGATAGTGCTCACCACCACTGGTCAGACCAAGCTCTGCTCTCTCGCTATTGTGTCTTCTCCATCACTACCACATTCCAGGTCTCCAAGGAATAATAAATTTCTTATGAAAATTCCAGCCTGCAAAAATAGGTTCAGCATCTCTCTAACAGACTTCTGATGCAATGACACGCAGGAGATTGACCGCTTCTCCCTCTGCCACGTTGTCCCAAATTAAGGATCTAGAAACTAAACTGCAATAATCTTCCCCAGATGTGCTACATGACACACTCATTAAACGATGTCAAAAGCTGAGCAATATGTTGTTAGCAGATGATAAAGAATAAAGAACTTAACTCTTTACGGATGAACTACTACTAGTTAAGCAGAAACAGGCTAAATTTTGAATTAGTAGCCCCAGATTCTGCTTCTAAAATAACACCCACAGGAGATTGCAGATAACTTCCGCTCCTGCAACTGGGACCGTTATAACCTAAAAGATGGCTTCTGCACTTTGCAAACTAAGGCCCTGATTTTGACCTGCCTGCACTTTAAACGCAGATTTTGCTGGGTTTTTCGCCTGCGATAATTGAGCCCTGCATGCAAAATACACAGCGAAAGATGCTTTTTCTGCCTCCAATTGATTTCAATCGGAGGTCAGAGGCGGAACTGTGGCAAGAAAGGACGATGAAAGTGGCATGTGCTTTCTTGCCACGGTTACGCCTCCGCCACCCATTGAAATCAAAATCAGTGGCAAAAAACTCTGTGTGAGCTGGGCCTAGGGAGGAGGCGATTAATACGTTCCTACAAAATGAATATATCCCTGGAACAAATTAAAAGGAACCTGTACTGTTGATAAATATTTTTTCATCAAAAGATTCAGTATAACCTACAATTTATTGTCACGGTCACAGGGTATGTGGACCCACTAGGCCGCTCCGCCGTAGCGGAGAGGCAGCTGACCAGGTCACAGTCTATATGAAAGTCAATAGTAGATAGTAACGCTTGGGTACCTGAACTACTCCAGACGGTGGCTGTGGCTTAAGCACGGATGGAGGCCGGTACAGCAGGTAGCGCGAGACGTGACGGGCAGTATCAGATGTGGCAGAAGACACTGGACGTGGCAAACGACAGCAGGTGCAGTAGGCACGACTCCAACACTGGTATGCACAGGAACAAGAACAGTATGGGACACAGGAACAGGAAACAGGGCACAGGTAACAACTGGAACGGGAAACACTAAGGGACCATTTGCAAGGCAGACTGGGATAAACTAAAAACGCTCAGGCAAGGATCAGAAGGCCTGGGACCTTCTTATAGACCAGGAAATCCTGGCAGTTGATGATGATGACGATTTCCGTTGTGTGCGCGCTGGCCCTTTAAGGCCGGGCACGAGCGTGTGCGCGCACCTTACAAGACACAGCAGAACGGAGCGGAAGTAAGCGCTGGCGTCTCCTAGGAAGGAGATTGGGACCAGAGCTCACGGATCCATGGCTGCTGCAGTATCCCCCCTCTTACGCCCCCTCTTCCTGGGCCAGAGCGAGAGAGGAACTTTTTAATAAGAACAGGAACACTGAGGTTCTCCTCTGGCTCCCAGGACCTCTCCTCAGGACCAAACCCTCTCCAGACCACCAAATAAAAAGTCCTTCCTCCTACCCTTTTTCAGTCCAGAATCTCGTTTACCTCGAATACGTCAGAAGGACCGCTGGGAGCAACTGTGGAACTAGAAGTCTTGCTGTAGCGGTTCAGGACCACAGGTTTCAGGAGGGACACATGGAAGGTGTTGGGGATTCTGAGGGTAGGAGGCAGCCGCAGCTTATAGGAGACCAGGTTGATTTGTTGCTGGATCTCGAAAGGACCAAGGAACCTGGGAGCAAATTTGTATGAGGGTACCTTCAAGCGAATGTTCCGAGAGGACAGCCAGACTTTAGTACCTGGAAGATACGGAGGCGGCTCTCTTTTCCTAGTATCTGCCTTTCGCTTCATGCGATCTACTGCCAGCAAAATAGAGGACCGGGTCTGTTGCCAGATTTGCAGGAAGTCCCCATATGCAGAGTCAGCAGCAGGTACTTGAGATGTGGTCGACACTGGAAGAGGCACTCTAGGATGTTGACCGTATACAATGTGAAATGGAGTGGAAGTGGTGGACTCACTTGTGTGGTTGTTGTATCAGAACTCAGCCCATGGAAGAAGCTGTACCCGGTTATCGTGCTGTAAAGAGATGAAGTGGCGGAGATAATTCTCCATGATCTGGTTGAACCTCTCAACTTGCACATTGGACTGGGGGTGAAAGGCTGAGGAAAAGTCCAAACTCACATCCAGGAGTTTACAGAGGGCTCTCCAGAACTTTCAGGTAAACTGAACCCCCCGGTCGGACACAATGTGAAGAGGCAAGCCATGCAAGCAAAAGATGTGTTGAATAAAGAGACTCGCCAGTCGGGGAGCAGAAGGTAGGCCGGTCAGCAGGATAAAATGTGCCATCTTCAAGAACCGGTCCTCCACCACCCAGACAGTGTTGCATCCTGCTAAGGGGGGAGAAGGTCTGTGACAAAGTCCATCACAATGTGCTGCCAGGGGGCATTGGGTGCAGGCAGAGGTTGAAGCAGGCCGGCCGGCTTGGAGTGAGTAACTTTGTTAGAAACACACACCGTGCAAGAAGAGACAAAATCCAGAACATCTTTAGGTAGCGTGGGCCACCAGCAGTGACGAGCAATCAGGTCTCGGGTTTTACAGACACCAGCGTGCCCAGCTAGTTTAGTATTGTGTCCCCAGCGGAGAATTCTTCTCCTGTCTGTCAACCGAACAAAAGTCCTCCTCGGAGGGATGTCTCTAATCTGCAGAGGATTAGCAGTGACAACGCAGGACGGGTCTATGATAGTCTGAAAGGACTCTAATGTGTCTGGACAGGGCATCGGCCCGCACATTCTTGTCAGCGGGACGGTAGTGGAGCAGAAATTGGAAACTGGTGAAAAACAGTGACCACCTGGCTTGACGAGGATTTAGTCTTTGAGCGGACTGAAGGTAGGTAAGGTTCTTGTGGTGGGTGTAGATCAAGATGGGTGAGCTACGCCCTCTAGAAGATATCCCCACTCCTCCAGAGCCAATGTGATGGCCAGTAGCTCCCGATCTCCAGTAGAGTAATTGCGCTCAGCAGAAGAAAAAAAAAAAGACTTGAGTAGTAGCCACATACTACTGCCTTTCCTTTGGAGCTCCTCTGGAACAGAAGTGCACCTGCACCAACAGAGGAAGTGTCCACCTCCAATGAGAACTGTCGAGATACGTCAGGGTGATGGAGGATCGAAGCTGAAGTGAAGGCTTTCTTGAGGCTAATGAATGCTGACTCTGCCTCTGGAGTCCATACCTTGGCGTTCACACCCTTCTTGATAAGGGTAGAGATGGGAGCCGTCAGAGATGAAAAGTTTGGAATAAACTGCCGGTAGACATTGGCAAATCCCAGGAACCGTTGTATGACCCTTCGGCCCTGAGGACGTTGCCACTCCAGGACAGACTTTAGTTTCTCAGGGTCCATCTTAAGACCTTGATCCAAGATGCTGTAGCCAAAGAAGGGCAAATACTTATTTTCAAAAATGCACTTCTCCAACTTGGCATATAAGCAATTCTCTCTTAGTCGCAGAAGAACTTGACGGACATGCATTCGATGGGTCATCAGATCTGGGGAGAAAATCAAAATATCATCGAGATAAACTACAACACACATATAGAGATCTTGAAAAATATAATTGACAAATTCCTGTAATACTGCGGGAGCATTACACAGTCCGAAGGGCATCACTAGGTATTCGTAGTGCCCATTGCGGGTGTTAAATGCCATCTTCCATTAGTCAAACCGGCGAATCCAGATTAGGTTATAAGCTCCTCGCAGAACCAGCTTAGAAAAAGTTTTGGCTCCTCGTATGCGAACAAACAGCTCGGATATAAGTGGCAACGGGTATTTGTTCTTGACCGTGATCTGGTTGAGACCACAGTAGTCAATGCAGGGTCGAAGAGATACATCTCTGTTTTTAACGAAGAAGAAGCCGGCCCCAGCCAGGAGAGGAAGATTTTCGAATAAAACCCCTCTCCAAATTTTCCTTGATCTAGGCTGACATCGATAAAGTCTCTGGCAAGGAGAGAGGATATACTCGTCCACGGGAAGAGAAGCATTAGGAACCAGTTCAATGGGACAGTCATAATTCCGATGTGGAGGCAACGTCTCAGCCTCTCGTTTGCAGAAGACATCCGTAAAACTGGCATAATGAGATGGTAGAGCGGACAGTGACTGAGGCACAGGGGGCATAACAGGACGGACTTGTGACAGGCAATGGCTATGGCATCTGGAACCCCATTGAAGAACTTCTCCGGAACTCCAGTCAAGAACCGGGGCGTGTAAGCGGAGCCATGGTAGACCCAGCAGGATAGGATTGATAGCCTTAGTACCAGGAAGGTGATCTGTTCAGAGTGAAGAGCTCCGACCCGTAGTGCCAATGGCTCCGTGATGAGCATAATCGGATCAGGCAATGGTAGACCATACACAGAGGCAACAGCCAGGGGTCTCTCCAGACGGACTGTGGGTAGACTTAAACGATCCACTAGATCCTGCGGGATGAAATTAGCAGCCGCTCCAGAGTCAAGATAGGCGAAGGAAGGGTGCTGGTCTGTGGACCCGACTCTCCTGTCGAACCTCTTGAGTGCTCTCCCGGATTCTCATATAAATCCGGGTGGCTAACAGGATGAGGGCATCCAAGGTAAAAGGAAGGTTGGGAAGGTCGCGGGCTGCCAGTTCGTCCTTGATGTGAGAGGACAGACCCTGCCAGAAGGTCGCCACCAGTGCCTCATTGTTCCATGCCAGCTCGGCTGCTAGGGTACGGAAGGAGATAGCAAACTCCCATACTGTGGAGCACTCTTGCTTCAGGGTCAACAGAGTGGCTGCGGCAGAGGATGTTCGGCACGGCTCCTCAAACACGGCACGAAAGGACTGCAGGAACAAGGCTAGGTCCGAGGATAAAGGTCCTTGTTGCTCCAAGATTGGGTCACCTATGCGAGGGCCTTGCCAGCGAGGAGGGAGATAATAAACTTCACTTTGGCCTCCTCGGAGGGGAAGAGATGAGCCCGTAGCCTAAAATGAACTGTGCATTGGTTAATAAATCCTCTACATGCTCTGGGATCACCGTCGTAGCGAGGAGGAAGAGGCAGAGGAACTGTGGATCCGGAACCAACAGGAGGCGCAACGGGTAGTGGCACAGCAACAGCTTCAGGAAGAAGAACCGGAGGTGGAACAGTGAGTAGATCCAGACGGACCAGGATAGAATTCACAGCCTCAAGGAGTTGATCCTGACGTGTGTGTAGGTCATGCATCTCCGTCTGTATCTTCTGGACTGCGGTCTTGGGCTGGCCAGCGGATTCCATGGCCTGAGCGTACTGTCACAGTCACAGGGTAGGTGGACCCACTAGGCCGCTCCGCCGTAGCAGAGAGGCAGCTGACCACAAGACACTGGACGTGGCAGAAGACACTGGACGTGTCAAACGACAGCAGGTGCAGTAGGCACGACTCCAACACTGGTATGCACAGGAACAAGTACAGTACGGGACACAGGTACTGGAAACAGGTAACAACTGGAACGGGAAACACTAAGGGACCATTTGCAAGACAGACTGGTATAAACGAACGCTCAGGCAAGGATCAGAAGGCCTGGGGCCTTCTTACAGACCAGGAAATAATTTGATGATGACTATTTCCTTTGTGTGCGCGCTGGCCCTTTATGGCCGGGCACGAGCGTGTGCGCGCACCCTATGGGACACAGCAGAACGGAGCGGAAGTGAGCGCTGGCGTCTCCTAGGAAGGAGATGGGGACCAGCGCTCACGGATCTATGGCTGCGGGCGTCGGGAGGTGAGTAAACCCGACGGCCCGCGGCCATGGACGCTACATTTATTCATTTACAGCTGTGCTCATTGTAGGCGCAGGAGTAATTGACAGCCTTCTGAGTGTGAATACAGAGATAGCTATTAATAAGTGATTATGACCGCCCACTGGACTCTTAAGCCCAGCATGAGTAGATTTTTTTTTTTTTAAATTACAGGTGTTACTGAATCTTTTTATACAAAGCTATACATCAATCTGCTCACCTCCCTCAGATCTACAACACATTACCCACAGAATGGTCTGATTTTTAACGTGACAGGTTTCCTTTTAACTCCCTATACTGACAACGGAAGTCTCTAAAGTAATTAAAAAGGTCAAAAATAATAAATCTTTAAACCAATTCTTTCCCCGTACCTTACAAAGCTTTTTAACTCAGCTGTATCTCAAGGTAGCCTTCCCTCAGAAACGTTACAGGCTACCATTATGACTATTCCTAAACCAGGGAAGTCTCCTGAATCCCCTGCTAAGTGTAGACCATTCTAAAATGTGATACCAAGTTTATGCTAATTTACTTGCACGTTGTGTTCTTCAGGTTCTCCCTAAATTGTACATAATGATTCACAAAGGGCAGGCAGGCTCCTAATGTAATCAGGCGTATAATTATTATAATGTCTGGGATGCCTTCTCTGCTTCTCACTTTGGACACAAATAAGGTATTCTATAGAATACATTGGGGATCCGCCTTTGCTACGCTCTGCAAGTTTGGTTTCCCAGGAAATATTATACGTGCAATACGAGCGTTATATACACTTATCTGTGGGCAAAAGTCCTGGTTAAAGGTATATCGTCTTCACCATTCCAGATAACTAAAAGGGACTAGCCAGGGCTGCCCCCTTTCCCCTCTCCTATTTACCCTTCTCGTGGAGCCCTTTGCGTAAGCAATTAGAAACATCAATATAAAAGGCATCCTCCATGGGTTTAGACAGCATAAACTAGGGTTCTTTGCCAACCACATAATCTTGACATTGTTGGGCCCTCATGAATTGTTAAGAAAGGTTTCTAACAATTCCCAATATGGCCAGGTGTCATATTATAAAATAAATGCAACCAAACTGCAGATTCATGACATTCATACTAACTCAAAACTTAAAGCATTGAGAAATAATTATTTGAAAACACTATGAAGGCATAAACTACGTTCCCAATTTTTTAAGGATTGCCACCATAAACATAATAATATGGCCAAACTAGAATCATTATCTCTAGGATGAATTTTTTTTTAATACCTTCCAACTTTCAATGAGCGTAAAGAGGGACAACTCTCGCGGTGCGCAGAGCAGCATTTTTTTTTACATTAAGCCACACCTCTAACCCCGCCCAATCCCGGTCCATACACATACAGTTACCTTTCTGTCGGCACACAGTATCATGCCTCCATAGTGCCCCCACAGTATAATGCCCCAAGTGACTCCCCACGATAAAAGGACTCCAGTGCCTCTCCACAGTATAAAGCCCCCATTGTACACAGTACAATGCAAATACAGTGCCCCGCCACACCACATAATGCCCCCACAGTCAGAGATGGTCCCGCTGGATCAGGACAGTTTGGAGGCATGAGTTCTGTATAAAATGATGATTCTGCTGAAACTCCTATTTTCAAAAAACTTTAAAATAGTCCCTATGTAGCCAACTCTACTCGAAAAACCTCAAAAACAAATTCATTTCAATTCATATACAGTATAGGGTTAAGAAACCGCAGATCGCGTTGGCTATTCTATTTTGCCATCGGAAGAGGAGAGGAATGGGGGGGGGTAACAAATTTGGAATTCCATAAAACAACATTTTAATTGGGAGCACTGCTTGGTTTCTCTACGGTTGGTGCACGCTTTGGACCGCAAATGTCTCTTACTCAGCCCCATACCCATGATTAAAGCTTCGCTATAAGCCTGGCTCACCTTCCTGCAAACCACCAATCATCATACTCTAAGGAAACAAGTGGCGTAGCAAAAACCTCCGATATTCAACAGACCTTATGTTGCAATCCACTATTCGATCCTTTTCAGAGATGGTAATGGATTACAAAATCCAACAGAATTATTCTAAACGTTTTCAAATAAACGTTTACCTCATCAAATCCCCAGCAGTTATGGCAGAAATATCTCAACAAGTGTTAAACTTACTAAGGAATATTTATGCTGTATTCATCGCAAATTTGGAGATTTCCAAGGTGGCCCACTTATTGAATTGGTAAAGGGACTTAAACTTGGCTTTTTGCCCTTAAACAGTGGAATTCAGCCTGGTCTTGGACTCTTAAATTGTCCTTTTGCGCAAAGTTATTAGAAGTGTACCATAAACAACTAACCAGACGGTACTATATCCCTAACATACTTGCTCAAGTATTTCTGGGCACCCCTATTCTCTGCTGGAGGCTGTGGCCATATGGGCTCCTTATACCATGTTTTTTTGGGAATGCCCCATTTCCACCATCTGGAATTCGGTTTCCTCCCTATGTCTAACATTAACGGCTTCTCTATTCCGACTTATCAGGCTTTGGCACTGGGTATAGAAGGGATCCCTGTAAATTGCAGAAAACTAGTTTGACACATATTCCTCTCAATTAAGCTTTTAATTTCTAAAAATGAGGTCACGCATAGATGATTTCAAACAACTGTACTTTATATAGGAGAGCTTGTTTGCCCTCAGACAAAATAGACTCCAATCTTTTACCAACAACAGAAATTTAAGGTTAACAAGTAATTGTCTGAATTTCTGCTGCAAATTAATAATTCAAAATTATGTCATTTTAGGGGACTAAAACTGTATGTAATGTTTTCTCTAATGGATGTGCTCTTTAAAACTCCCTTCCCCTCCTACCTTAGGGGTTATTCAGACTAGCGTAAAACTCATCCGTGTGCTGCGCATGGAAATCACTCACAGCACACAGACCCATTGATTTCAATGGGGCCGTTCACACATGCAGGAGTCTTCACGAAGTGTGAGTCCGTTGCGTGAAACTCACTGCATGTCCTATATTGGTGTTTTTCACGCACCGCACATGGATGCACATCCGTGTGCAATGCGTTATTTGCGCATCAATTCGTTTTAAAAAATAAAAATGTGCTTTGCAACTTCGTGAAAAATCCTGATTTATTCACGTTCACGCACGTGACTGATACGCTCATGTGAATGTAGCCTTACTGTGTTAACATAACTAATTTGCCTAGTGTACGCTTACACTTCCACGTAAACAAGGTACTTATATACCGTAGCATTGCTCAATGTTTGATATTTATGCTACTTTTGTGACCGAACAAATTTATTGTTAAAAAAACAATTATTTAAAAACAAAAAAAAACAAAACCTTAGAGGCAGTTTTATATAAAAAAAATAAATAATTGTGGAAGGAAAACAAAATATATTTACTGGAGCAGCGCCAACAAGGAGGCATTTCATGCCAAAGAAACCCAACTTCAAACATAATAGAGGTTTAAGCAGCACAGCCACACAATATAAACTACATTATAATTTAAATAGGACACGGCAGAAATGACTCGTTTGTTTGTCTTAAACTATGAGTTACTTAAAAATAAAATTCCAAAATTGCTGAACTTTCCAATTTAGAGGTGGAAAAGACAAAATATGCACTGTGCATGTAGAACTCAAAGGCTACTTTAGAGAAAAGAGATGATTTATACAGAACAGCAGTTGATTGAATAGCAGGCAAGTTCTTTCACAAAGCTTTCATAATATATATATTGAGGGGTTCTGACAGAGGTGACCAGACTTTTTGTTAAGTGACAACTTCCAACAGAACTCAGAGAAAAGCAATATGCCTTGTAGCTGCAGTAACATAGATAAAAGCTTTTTTTTCAACAGCCTGATAAAAATGAACAAATCTGCAAAGCGCAAAAGTTCAAATTATAATGAAGTGGATGGGTTTTATACTCTGAAAATTCTACCTTTTATATTTTGTAAGCTTGTGATGGACCATAGCTATTGTGGGGCTGTTAATGAGGAAGATGTCAGCAATGGGCCACCAAGCATGTCATCCCACAGAGATAATACGGGTATGAAAAGATATATATATATATATATGCGCTCCCATGGAAAACCTGTATTCTAAAACATTTTTTAACTTTGTTATCGCAAATTATAACAAAAGAGAGTCCTCTGGAATAAGAACATATCAAGCAGTTTAAAACTTCGCTTCATACAAAGCTTCATTAAAAGACTAAAAAAATCCCTTCTTGTAACCTTTCATGCTATATCTGATTAAACACTGTACCACATATTCCAGAATTTTTTTACTCCTTAACCACTTGAGGACCAGGCTAATTTTGGCCCTTGGAACCAGAACAATTTTTTTTTCCTCTTTGCATTGTGGCGGTCATAAATTCGTTTTTTTTTTCTACGTACAATAGCTGCATGGGGCTGTTTCTGCACAGTACGATGAACTTTGTGTAGGTGACATGTTTTGGTTCAAAACATTATCACTTAATTTATAGAAATTTTGATTGTCAAAAATGGCGAAAAAAATTCTGCATTTTTTTTTTTTTACGGCATACCCAGATTGTAAATGAGGAAATAAATATATTTTGCCATTGTGCCGATACTAAATATTTTTATATTTTATGTTTAGGGACATATTTAATAAAGTTTATATATTGGAAGAAAAATAAATGTGCAGGTCTAATTTTTATTAACATTACTTTTTTATATTAATTTAACTTTTTATAAAGGGGATTATCCGAGAATATGAAAAATGTATTAGTACCTGTGTCATGTGTCTGAATGGTCACCAGGTGATGCCTCCATAGACACAATTATTTTTCATTTTTATTATGTTACCTAGCACTGCTGTTTTGATGCTGGCAAGATGCTGCGGGTGGAATTATCCTGTAAAGAACTACAGTTTCTCTCTCCTCTCACGGACATTGAGCTCTATTTACAGCTGCCTGAATGCCCCTCTATTACAAGGTGTAAGGTAGTGCTGTAATTACTCACTGTCTTCACACACAACAAAGGCTCTGGCTACTGACACTGCATGATCTGATGCCACAAGATTCCTCCAGAGAGCGGGAATGAGAGAGGAAGGAGAGGGGAAAGCATGGAGAAGTGGAGATAGAACTCCTGGGACCTGTGTCCCTAAAAGAAAGGAGGGGGAGAGGGGAGATAACCCATGTTAAAGGCTATGTAGACCTTTGTAATTATTTAAAAATTTGATTTACTTTTTGATACAACTGCTTTGTATTCTGTATACAGAGCTGCTGTATCTAGCGCTGAGACCTGAATCCGTTAGGTCAGCAGCACTGACTGGTTAAAAAACCCATCAGTCCTGACAGTGTCAGCAGGTCCTGCGGGTCTGTGATACTCAGGATCGATCGAGCTGTAACGATCACATCTAAGTTCATAACTTGTGATCGATAACAGGTGGATCCTGTGTGACACTAAACCAGTCAGTGCCGCTGACCTGACAGATTCAGGTCTTAGCGCAAGATACAGCTGCTCTGCATACAGAATACAAAGCAGTTGTATCTCAAAAAGTCCAAATTATTTTTAATAAAAAGTATTTAGAAAGTTGCACTAATCACACTGATAGACTTAATTTCAAAATACAAAAAAAAAATAAAAAAATCTATCTATATATATATATATATATATATGGGATCCATATATGTGGGGTTAGTGACTGCCTCCACTTGTTGTTCTTGCACTCCTCCCATTCTGCCCTGGGTGATTTTAATCAGTTCAATGCTGGATCCTACCATCCCCAGGTATATATGTAGGCTTAGTCCCAGTTCTGGGTGTATGTGCAGCGTAGGTTCCCACCTTACAGAGGCCGCCTTGTCGTGGCAGGTGGGCTAACACTTTTTGATCAAAATGTGCACTAAGAACCTCCCTATTTGTAAGTAGATTTAGCTTTAGTGCATATTTATTTATATTTAGTGGTTTAGGTGGCATTAGTGTCGCAGGGTGCTGTCGCCATTTTTTGTCTGATATATATATATATATATTTATTTCAAATGTGTACATAGCCTTCAAGAATATGAAACCTCACAAGCAGGAGATAAGAACCAGAGGCTTGATCATATAACTGCATGTGAGACTGGATTACAGAGACATCTCAGCTAAAGATAGTACATTAATAAGTAATAGATCTTTCTCCCATCTGCAGGTAATTTTTAACCCCTTAATGGCACAGCCTAGTTTTGGCCTTAAGGCTCAGAGCCCATTTTTCAAATCTGACATGTGTTACTTTATGTGGTAATAACTCAGAATCGCTTGGATAGGTATAAGCATTCCAGATATTGTTTTCTCTTGACACATTGGGCTTTATGTTAGTAGTAAAACATGGCCAATATATTCAGTGTTTATTTGGAAAAATTAGCATTTTTCTGAATTTAAATGTATCTGCTTGTAAGACAGATAGTAATACCACACAAAATAGTGACTAGATCACATTTCCCATACGATGGCATAATTTTTTGAACATTTTTATTTTTTAGAACATAAGCAGCAATTTCTCATATTTTGAAGTAAATTTCAAAAGCCTTAATTTTTAGGTACCAGTTCTGAAGTGGCTTTGAGGGCCTTATATATTAGAAAGCCCCATAAATCATCTTATTTGAAAAACTAGACCCCTCAAAGTATTCAAAACATAATTTAGAAAGTTGAACCCTTTAGGCGTTTCACAGGAATTTAAAGCAAAGTAATACAAATGTCATTATGTTTTTTGCAGAAAATCCTTTTTATTCATTGTTTTGCAGTAAAACAGAAGGATTTACCAGAGAAACACAACTCAATATTTATTGCCCAGATTCTGCAGTTTTTAGAAATATCCCACATGTGGCCCTAGCATGCTAATGGACTGAAGCACCAGCCACAGAAGAAAAGGAGCACCTAGAGGATTTTGGTGCTTTCTTTTTATTAGAAAATATTTAAGGTACCATCTCAGGTTTGAAGAGCTCTTGTGATGCCAAAATAGTGGAAACCCCCCAAAAGTGACCCCTTTTGGCAAACTACACCCCACAAGGAATTTATCGAGGGGTATATTGAGCATTTGGACCCCACAGGTTTTTTGCTGCATGTTGTGGAATTAGGCTGTGAAATTGGAAATCACATTTTTCCAATAAAAGGTAACATTTTTTTTTTATAGTTTTACAAAGAATAAAGTGGAAAAAGCACCCCAACATTTGAAAAGCAATTTCTCCCGATTATGGCATGCCTGGTTTGAAGAGGCCTTGTGGTGCCAAAACAGTGGACACACCCCTAAAAATACACTATTTGGAAAACTACACCCCTCATGGAATTTATCAAGTGGTATAGTGAGCATTTTAACCCCACAGATTTTCTTTGCTGAATTAAGTGGAATTAGGACGTAAAAATTAAAATCTACATTTTTTCAAGAAAATGTAGTGAAAAACACCAAGGGGGTGAATACTTTTGCAATCCGCTCTATGTGGTCGATGTAACTTTCTATCCATCATTTGCAAAATCCTAGCCAGTTTTTTCTGGTAAAGAGTTACTACAGAGATTATACCTCAGTGGCCTTACATATTCTACAAAGAGATTGCAAAGATCTTGATGTAATAACGTTTGTAGTGGTAAAACCAATCTGCTGCACGTTCACTTTTCAGGCCACAGAAAAGATCTGATGAGCGCTTGCTGCTTTGTTGGCCGATTGCTGCCCTGTTTACAAAGGGAAATGTTAAAGAACAAGTGTTTGTACAAGGGCTTACTTGCCCGATTAGGCTGGATTCACACGAGCATGTTCGGTCCGTAATGGACGGAACGTATTTCGGCTGCAAGTCCCGGACCGAACACACTGCAGGGAGCCGGACTCCTAGAATCATCGTTACGTACGACGCTAGGAGTCTCTGCCTCTCCGTGGAACTACTCTCCCGTACTGAAAATATGATTACAGTACGGGACAGTTGTCCCGCAGCGAGGCAGGGACTCGTAGAATCGTACATAACTATGATGCTAGGAGCCAGGACCCCTGCGGTGTGTTCGGTCTGGGATTTGAGGCAGAAATAAGTTCCGTCCTTTACAGACCCAACATGCTCATGTGAATCCAGCCTTATTGGTCCATGTAAAAGGTCTTAAGACTACATGCTGAGAGTGGGAGGAGCAGAAAAAAAATCACTATCTGATCGGTGGGGGACCGACCACCAGCCCCCCAGGCGATCAGCAATTTTGAAAGGGCCGTGGCGCTCGTATGAGCACTGCTTCCCGTTTTTTTATTATCTGCTCGTAGTGTGAATTGCTGACACACTTGTAGCAGCGGTTCATGGTATTACAGCATTCTCCCGTTCAAGTGAATGGGAGAAGGCTGTAATAGTGTAAACCGCCGCAGCAATGCACAGTACAAGCAGTAACAGTAATGAAGGGAAAGCAGCGCTCACATGAGCACAATGGCCCCTATAAAACAGCTCATCTTGGGGGGGGTGCTGGTAGTCAGACCCCACCCATCAGATATTAATGGCCTATCCTGAGAATAGGCCATCAATTTCTTATGGCTCGACAACTCCTTGCATGCGTCTTTACAATAACTTGGCACACAGTAAGTCTGGCTGGTATGTGCCAGCATACCTTTTTTTTTATCAACTGTATTACAAAGCAGCTTTCCAATACCAGACCATGCAGTAAAAATGTCATTTTCTTTTTATTTCTATTTTACAAAGCAGTGTCAACAGAGCGGAAACCGGCCCCAATGAATATTATATTTAAACTGCTGGACCTTGTAAACTGGTGAGATCAAATTAATATTAGCATTGAAGATCTGTAATAGTTGAAATAAGAGAATCCTGTCATTATCACAAATAATATTACGTGTTCCATAAGCATAGCAAGTGTATGTGTATGTAAAGATTTCTGCTTCCCATTTCTCCTTAAACTCACCGATGCGGAAAACGTGAATTAAAGAGCATTTTCTCATTCATTTTTAAGCTGGCATTCACAACACAAAAAGTATGATGGATTTTTAATTTATGGGCAAATTGGGATTTAGACAATTAAGCAAAAAGAACGACAAAAAATGTATACAAATATGGAGATGTGAGTGGAAAAATTGATGAGCTGACTATAATGTGAGCAGCCAGAGAGGTTTCAAGAGACTACAGATTACTATGTAGTCAGGCCTGAATGAACACAGGAAAGCTTGTAATTTGTTAAGAATGAAATAGCGGTGGGAAGATATCAATAGTCCAAGCAACTAGTCAAGAGTTAAATATTAATTTAACTGCAATTCCCTGGTCTTGTTACTGCATCTTAACGTAGCCGAGGCAATGAATTACTTCTGCATATTTTATTAAAAGCGATCAATGCAATCAATGGAAAAGAAATTGACACATTAGATGAATTAATGCCCAGTTAGGTAATTACACCTCACATTCCCAGCTCCTGCTGCAACGTGCGTCGGCTGTCATGTTATGTATGGTTCTGCTAAAGACAAAGTGATAATGCATATGATAAAATGGGGATATCCAGGAAAACTTTAATGTATGGAGCAATGGAATTACACCATTGTCTGTATTGTTAGCGGCCACATGTAGTAATAGTTAGACGCAGCGCATAGGCTTAAAGTGAATTTCCCATTAATCACATTTCAGATCCCCATCCTCTGAATGCAGCCTGAAAGGCACACTTAAAACAGCTAAATTGAATAGGTGTTTTTTCCTTTAAATGCTGTCACCTCTGGTGCAGCATCAATAAAGTTGATGTGTTGGTAATGTTTTTCCAGAAATATTGCATTAAAGTTGCCACATCAAGCCTCTGTGAGAAGCCCATTCATATTGTTTAGAAAACGAATTATTTTGTATACTGTACAGGACTATCGTATATACATCATCCGGGATATTACTTATGAACAAAATGTCAGAGAAAGCCATGGAGGCATAATGTAGGTTTAAATTCAATAAAACGTAATTTCCTGACTAAATTTAGAAATAATTTCATTTTAAGATTTTCCTGAATTTCTAGTCACTGCTGAATAAACCCTAACTCTAACATATCACTGTAGAGGCGAAGTTTAAAAGCCAACAGGCAACTTGTAATTTTAATGCACCAATAATTGTATAGAAATAATCCACATAATTTATTTCTACACAATAATTTATTTCTGCTGTATTATATTATTTTTAAAGGAGTTGAAATGAGGATCAAAATAGTGACTGGGGTATTATAAACACTTGGTAAGGCCTCATGCACACGACAGTAGCCATGTGCACGGTCGTGATTTTCGGGTCGACCGGCCACGGATTGTCTGTTGCGAGCCACCTGCAAATCACGGGCTGTGCACAAGGCTTGCCCGTTTTTTCTGCGGTCCGGGCTCCGGGGCCATGCACGGACCGTGGAAACCACGGTCGTGTGCATGGCCCCATAGGACTGAATGGGGCCGCAATTCTCCCGTGGAGTTTCAGGGGAATTGCGGACGCAAAAGCACGTCCGTGTGCATGGGGCCTTACAATGTGCCATTCAGTATAACAATATTTGGTAAACACAAGGTATATCTTGGGAGCCATTTTTGCTAAACAGGAGAAAGTATTATAAAAAGAAGACTGCCCAGTAAAACTAACCAATCTGGGGGTGTATTGCGGCCCCATTCATTTAAATGGGCCCATGCACATGATCGTGGTTTCGATGGTCCGTGTATTGCCTGGGAGCCTGGACCGCAAAAAGATAGGACATGTCTTATTACGGCCGCATTTTGCGTCCAGGCTCAAAGAAATTAATGCACACGGCCCGCGGGTGACACTCCGCGGTCTTCCAAACCGCAAATCACGGCTGTGCACACCACTACGGTCATGTACATGAGGCCTTAAACAATGCCAGGAGCAGCACAAATATTCACTTGCTTCCGAAATCTCCTGAAATGTGAATTTATGCTATAGAATTCTCTAGGATGTGGAGCCAGAATATGATGTCACTATGTCAAATTACCAATGGTGGTAATGGCGAGCAACTCAGGAATTGGAACCAATGTAGAGAGCAGCTTTTCAATAATAGACCTTAGGTTGGGGACAAGAAGACCCTTCACCACAAAGGAAAAAAAAAAGCAAAACAATCTATGATGCCTAGGACTAACTGATGTCATAACGTATTGATTAAAGAGGATCTATCCCCTCTACTAATGTATCTATTTTAGTTAATACTTGAATTTCCTACAAAATAACAATTGTAGAACATACTTTCTTAGAACTCTGCATTGTGCCATTCCTCTTAGATATTTATTAGTATTACCAATCCCCGTATCAAAGAAGCATGTCCTTACACAGTCTGGCACTATCACGGATTGGAAACACCTCCAACTGGTAACACCCAGTTGTCAATTTATTCATACATTTATAGGTGAAATAACAGAGGAACAGTACAACGTAGAGTTCTAAGAAAAGATTTTCCAGAATGGTTATGTTATGGGGAATACAAGCACTTACTGAAGCCCGCTTCAGGTCACGTTTCTGCTCCACATTTAATGTATATGTCTGAAAAGCTCCTGACGTACAAGATAAACATGTCCTTGGGATTCCGTTAGCCCCATGACGGCCAATAGAGGCCTTTTGGCATTCTTTGGGATTTTTAAGTATGGAATTGCGTAGTAGACTACGCTGTTCCATCCTGAGAGTTCATGCAAAAAAAATTATATATATATATATGTAGACCGAACAGTATACGTTTTATTACATGGCAGCCTATGGGTCAAGGATGCCACTGTATGGCATCCGTCACAGGTAAATGTTAAACGTATACGTTGGAAAGCTCCAGTGGCATATCTGTCCATATATGGACAGGTATGTCACTGAAGCTTTCTAAAAAGGGCTGAGGGATGTACCGATGTCCTCAAGCAGCGATATGCCCGGGGAAACCCACCCTGGGGAAGCTCTTGACATCTCTGTCCATATATGGACAGTAATGTCAGGAGCTTCCCAAAAGCTGGAGTCCACATGCAAAGCATCCGGTAGGTCGTATTTCTCAGACGGAATGCAATTAACGCGATGTGAAGGAGCCTAATACAATCATGTCGGGAGTGGTAAACTAGTTACTAGCATTAAATATAATAATAATTTACAGTATTCATAACATTTATAATAAATAAGTTAGTTACACATTGGCCTACATTTATATATGTATTAGTGCTTTTTTTGCTACATTTGAAACCAAAAATAGTGTCTAATCTGCTGTGCAACAAATTTCTAAGCCATTTGTGACATAATTTAGAGCCAATAATGTCATGCATGTCCGTTTGTAAAAGTGGAGTAAAAACTGTGCATGGTTTACCGCTTGGCCAGGATTTAGATAAATATATGAAATGCTACTTTTTTTTTTTTTTTTTAAATGTCGGAAAAAAAGGAGCAAATTATATTAAATAATGTTGCATCTCTACTCCACACAACCCTGGTATAGAGAAAGGGGAGTAATGTTAGTGTGTGGAAGTTAATGGAATTGATGCATAATGTAACAGATTTATCAAAGGGGCAAATACAGTCACAATTGTGTTGCAACATATGTCAATACATGTCTAGCCTTAACTTAGAAATTGGCTACAATGAAGTGACCCTGATTTATCAAGTGACTATCAAACATTATGCTCACTTTCTGTCCTACTGGGAACCCCAAATCCCCAATATGTCATGTCGACATTGTCCTTATATCTATTACCTAATGCAATGATGCTCTACTTTAATACTATGGGGGACCCCTGGAAAATGTTTCCACGCCCAGGGAACCCACACCACAATTACTACCTTAAAGAAGCTAGGTAGAGGGGTGAGTAAAGCATTATATAATGCTTACCAAGCTCTATATTCTGAGATTTGTAGACGACTTTCCTTGACACCACGTCGAGCATCTTTGAGAAGACCCCAGATAAGCTTACCTTTTATTCTGTAAAAGTGACAGCTATTGCTCCTGTTATCTTCTAGGGAATCCTTGACACTGAACAAATATTACCACTGAAACCAATGTTGAAGCCTTTTTGTCCACCAATGTCAAAATGATCTCTATAAAACGTAACTGATCAAAAAGGTTGCCGTCCATAAATCTTACATAGTGGATTTTTTTTCACACTGTATGTTTCCAACAAATCTCAAGGATATGCAATACGTTGTCATCCCTTCCCACGTCTTGTTATAACAGAGAACAACACTTACCAAACATCAGTATCAACAAAGAATCATATGGGCTTTTGCAGTACTATACTACTCCAGTGTAGGACATTCACACTACAGAAGTGCTGACAGTTTGTCGATATTTATGATAGTAAGACAGGAAACAAATGCTTACTTGTAATGAGTAGAAATACATGAGAGACAAGGTTAGGTAGGTTACTGGATCTATGATATACAGGCCATCATAAGGCACCCATCATATGCACACAGTAATATAAAGAACAGGAAAACTATTTGCAAAGTTGTGTTTGCAAAATACATGAAAATATGAGCCACTTCACTGATCTCAAGTTTTGAGTTCTCCTACTGTCGTGCATGGAAAGCTAGCTGTACCCGGGGTCAAGTAGAAGACAGCACTTTCAACCAACTTTTGCTATCGGATATGGTCAAGTTCTGCCTTTTGTATTTACTACACCACCATTTCCATAGATCATTCATTAGAGTTATTTAAGATTAAATCACTGCAATGAAGAGAAGTCTAAAAGCTCATCCAGGCGAGTGGACTATTTCCATTACATGAAGGTAGCTACCCTCATGTTTTTAACCAGTTCCCGCACCTTGACGTAACTGCACGTCAAGGTGAGCAGTAACTTTGCGCACCTTGACGTGCAGTTGCGTCTTTACTTTGACAGTTAAGCGCTGCGCGGCGGTTAACTGTGCAGGGTGTCTATCCTGCATTCCCTGTTGCCGATCAGCGGCCCATCACCGCTGATTTTGGCGGTTAACCCCTTAGATGCGGCAATCAATTGTGATCGCCGCATTTAAGGAGTTTAGAGCAGATCAACAGCCCTCATATGAAATCAAGGGGGCTGGCGATGGTAGCCATGGCAACCTGAAGCCAGACAATGGCCTCCGGGCTGCCGGAGGCTGGTCCTCATAGGCTTCCTGTCAGAGTGACTGTCACGTCACAAAGACACTTAGAATGACACTTAGAATGACACTTAGAATGACATTGAGGGGTGTAGTTTCCAAATGACAATGACATTGAAGGGTGTAGTTTCAAAAATGGGGTAAAAAAATTAGGTTTTTGTTTTTTTTACAGTTTTGGCACCACAAGACCTCTTCAAACCTGACATGGTGCCTAAAATATATTTTTTTTAAAAAGGAGGCCCCAAAATCCACTAGGTGCTCATTTGCTTCTGAGGCCTGTGTTTCATTCCATTAGGACACTAGGGCCACATGTGGGATATTTTGTAAAAACTGCACAATCTAGGCAATATATATGGAGTTGCGTTTCCAGTGTAAAACCTTCTGTGTTACATAAAAAACTGTATTACATATTAATTTTGGCAAATTTTTTTTTGTAAATTTCACTTCTACTTTGCTTTAATTCCGGAGAAACCCCTATGGGGTTAAAACACTTTCTGAATGCTGTTTTAGATACTTTGAGGGGTGCAGTTTTAAAAATGGCGTGATTTATGGGGACTTTCTAATATACAAGCCCCTCAAAGCCACTTCAGAACTGAACTGGTCCCTGAAGAAATGTTCATTTTACATTTTCTTGAAAATATGAGAAATTGCTGCTAAAGTTCTAAGCCTTGTAACGTCCTAGAAAAATAAAAGAATGTTCGAAAACGATGCAAACAAAGTAGACATATGGAATATATTAAATATGAATTAACTGTTGTGTGGTATTACTGTCTTACAAGCAGATACATTCAAATTTAGAAAAATGCACATTGTTGCAAATTTTCTAAATTTTGGTGTTTTTCACACATAAATATTGAATTTATTGACCAAATTTTTTTTACTAACAAAGTACGATATGTCACAAGAAAAAACGCTCAGAATCGCTTGGATCGGTAAAAGCATTCCCAAGTTATTACTACCTAAGTTAACAGGTCAGATTTGAAAAAAATCGGCTTCGTCCTCAAGGCCAAAACAGGCTCAGTCCTTAAGGGGTTAAGAACATTGGTAAAAAAAAAACAACTTTTTTCCTCAGTCTCCATTTATAAACATGATGGTGCAATGGTTGTAGAATGAAGTTCTGTCATGTGTAAATACAAGATACCTGAAAAGAAGACTCATTAATAAAGTAACACTCACTTTGCAAAGGGAGCTGAGGTTAAAGCCAAACGTTTGTGCATTTCGGGATCCAGCATTCATGTAGTTTCCTATGAGTAACACTATCTCCAGCAGTTTAGCGAAGCTTCTGCTTTTCTTTATCTCCTCGCATGCTTCACTGACAGCCATAATATCTGGTTTGATGTTGTTTACTTGCTCTTCAAATTGAAGGCGAAATAGAATTGCGTTGAGACGTGGAATGAGCTTCTTCACGCTGCTCATCTGATTAAAGAAAGGAATATATTTTATGAAATAGCTATATAATAATTTGCTGCTTTAAACCATTCTAGAGGGACCAACAAAAAATAAAATCCTTTAGTGTTGGATGTAATTATGAAGGACAACTTTGTGCAGATCTCATCTCACTTCACATCTACAAGGTCTATTCGCCATCGCTGCAATTTGTCCGACAGGGAATTAAAAGAGCTGAAACAGAACCCCTGACAAAGAAGACTTTAAAATGAAGACTTTTGTGGATAAAGAAACCTGCCGTGAATCAAAATAAAATGTTTGAAACTTTGCAAAGGGAGAGAAACTCAGCAAACTCCCTACCTGGTCATCTTCCTCCTCCTTTTCCCTAATGAGGAGCGGGATGACATGAAGGGGCATTCCCATCTTATAAAGTGATGGCATATCAATAGGATATCACTTTATGATCGGTCGGTCTCCGATCACTGGGACCTCCACTGATCCTGGGAATGAAAGGGCTGCAGTACTGATTTTATGCTGCGTTCTCTCCACTGTTTTTCCCTCCACATCGGGTCCCCAGCAAGCGGATGTGCAGGGAACTGAAGCACGGACCCTTTCAAGTGAATGGGACCGGCTGCCGTTTTTTTGCACAGCTGGGTGGTCCAGACCACCACTGTTCAGGGAAAACTTAGAAAGGGGGGGGGGCAGTGCTAAGTCAGTGCTAGCGGGCACCTTTAACCCCTTAATGACCGGGCCATTTTGCACATTAATGACCAAGGATTATTTTTTGTTTTTTCACGGTCGCATTCCAAGAGTCGTAACTCTTTTTTTTATTCTGTCTACATAGCTGTATGACGGCTTGTTTTTTGCGGGACGAGTTGTATTTTGTAACTGTACCATTTTTAGATGCTTATAATATATTGATTAACTTTTATTAACTTTATTTTAGGAGAGAATTGAAAATAAGCAGCTATTCCAGCATTAATTTACGCTGTTTACTAAGCAGCATAAATAACATGTTAACTTTATTCTATGGGTCGGCACGATTACAGGGATACCAAATATGTAAAGGTTTTATATGTTTTTTCTACGTTTGCACAATAAAAACCCTTTTAGAAAAAAATTACTTGTTTTTGCATCGCCGCATTCCAAGAGCCGTAACGTTTTTATTTTTCCGTCGATGTGGCCGTACGTGGGCTTGATTTTTGCGGGACAATGTGTAGTTTTTATTAGTACTATTTTGGGGTACATAGGACTTATAGATTAACTTTTATTTTATTTTTTATGGGGGGAATGGGAGAAGAGAGAGAATTTTGACGTTGTTTTTTGCGTTTTCTTTGGACGCCGTTCATCCGGCGGTTTAATTAATATGTTCATTTTATTGGTCAAATTGTTACGATCGCGGGGATACCATATATGTGTATGTGTGATTTGTTTTGACCGTTTTACTAAATAAAACCACTTTTTGGGCCAAAAAAGTTTGACTGTAATTATTATTTTATTTTTTTCACAAACTTTATTTAACTGTTTTACATTTATTTTTTTTTAGTCCCACCAGGGGACTTCACTATGCGATCTGCCGATCGCATATATAATGCTTTGGTATACTTCGTATACCAAAGCATTATTGCCTGTCAGTGTAAAACTGACAGGCAACCTGTTAGGTCATGCCTCCGGCATCGCCTAACAGGCAGATGCTGAAGGCAGACCTGGGGGTCTTTGTTAGACCCCCGGCTGTCATGGAAACCCGACGGCGACCCGCGATTTGTTTGCGGGGGCGCCGATCGGGTGACAGAGGGAGCTCCCCCCTCTGTCAAACACATTAGATGCCGCTGTCACTATTGACAGCGGCATTTAATGGGTTAAACTGCCGCAATCGGCGCGCGCTTCGATTCCGGCAGTTGCAGCAGGAGCCAGGCTGTGTATAACAGCCGTGCTCCTGCCGCTGATCGCGTGGGTACAGTCTCAGTACCCGCGCCATCACAGGACGGATATATCCGTCCTCCTGCGCGAACTAGCAGCTACTGAGGACGGATATATCCGTCCTTCGGCGTTAAGGAGTTAAGATTGGCGGGGGACCCAGAGATCAGACACCTACTAATCATTAAGTGATGGCATATCCTAGGGACATGCCATCACTTTATAAGATAGGAATAACCCTTGGATGACACACAATTTAAGACACATTAATATATCTCAGGGAAATCATAAATGAAGAGTAGTAGAAGGCAACAGTTCATTACTTTGACTTCTTATTAAATAACAATAATGATGATAATAATGAATAAGTTAAGAAAAATTCAACATGATTAACATAAAATGTTGCAAAACAAATATTCTAAGCAATGACCGTATAAAAGCTGCTTTATCAGAGTAGAAGTGTTGTCTACAGTAAAGTAGAACTAGAGCATCATACCCAATTCTAATGTATATTGCACATCTCAAAATGTCTATTAAAAATTGCCCGCTTTGATCTATAATCCAATGCACTATCACGATTAATTCTATTTTGGGAGAATTGGGACTTGAAGTAAGAGACACAACCAAAAGAATTCCTTATTTTTCAGAGCACTTTGTCACCGTTCCAGGCCAATCTTTAGTTCCGTCCTGTTGTCTCAGACCTACATCATAATGACTGGTCCCTCTTTAAATATTTAACATTTTACTTTGATCCATGAACAACATATTCAGCTTCTAGAACTGATAAACTGTGTCTGAGTGCTCACAATTACAGTAAACCAGCCACAATCATCCAGTACACCGTACTCAAGCACTGGTAAAGGATCCCATGCAATGGTAATGTAGTCAAATCAGATGATGGCCAAGCAGTTAGAAAGCCTGACTGAGATATCTAAGAATAGTTTAACCCCCGGGATCATGTCTGCTTTTCCGGCCCTAACTTGAATCTCTACCTTTTCTTATGTCATTTTTAGGTCCATGTGCGTATTAGTTTCTCAATATATCCGCACACTGTAGCTGTCAGAGCTTTATTTTTCAGATCTCCAAATCCCCTGCACTTGAATGTGTCAGTGGTGCAATACATTGCACGGTTTCTACAAATGTAACTGCGTGTGCAAATACGAACAGAGAGAAGAACCATGTAAACAATGAAGAGGCTGCAGCGCTCGTACGTGCACCGCGGCCCCTTTAAAAAGTTGATTGGCCGAGATGCAGACGATCGGATCACCACCGATCTAATATTGATGGACTATCCTAAGGATAGGCTAATGAATACAGTTGCTAGTAATACAAATGCCGTTCACTTAATTGATAAATTAACTGCCTGAATAGAACGATTTAAAATTGAATTTTAATAGTAGAATATATATAAAATATGGCTCATATAGCCCAATTCCAACATATGTTCAGGCTCAGACAATGTAGTCAGGGATAGGAGAAAGTAAAACTCTCCTCTTATAGTATAAAGCCCTGATGTAACTAGCTGAGACAAATGAATGATTCCAGCCCACCGGGCTCACAGCATGTAATCAAAGTGAAGGAAGTCAGTCCTGTTGTAAGACTGCTCTTAAAGAACACTCCGATCACTGCTGCAATAATTGTAACAACCCTACGCGTTTCAGTGTCACTGATAGACGTGACACATCATCAGGGATTGTGTGAATAGGTTAGATGCCGGTTTAAGCACAATTTCGTGCTAAAATAATTTCACCCGGTTCGTGCACGACTGATACAAATGGCCGCACACGAGCCGGCGATACTGGCAGCATATGAAGGGCTAGAGCCCTCCCCCTGCACCGACGAGGCTGTCAACTCACCACCAATCACACGCAGACACGTCACAGCAGTGACGTATCGGGACCGTGGCGAGCCTCCTGACAGCCCAGCCAATCAGGCTGAGGTATGACGACAAAGCGTCTAGTAGCCATGGAGACCTATATCGGACCCCAAATAGACTGCGGGACAAGGCATAAACATGGTAAAGATGCCAAGGGAAATAATATAGCGATGATCAACAGACCATCCTATATATTGAACGAACCAATCTAATAAAAATGCAAAGACTGGCCATAAAGTACAACTAAAGCCCCTATTGGTAGTACCTATTATCCCAAGGTAAGATGTCAGTAGAAAAGTAGCATATGGGATCCTGTAGTAATGTAAATAAAGGTCACCAATAGTTAAAGATAGAAAATGTATAAAGAAACCGGGTACTAAATTAAGCCAGATAGCAAATATATTATTATCCTAAGGATAGGCCATCAATTTTAACAACCCGGATAACCCATTTCTACTCTGTCACAATGAGGAAATTTTTTTTTATATGCAGATGATATTTTATTATACATGTCCAACGGTCGAATACCCATTGAAGGTAGTCCTAAAGGTTATGGAGTGGTTTTGTAAGCTTTCAGAGTTACGTATTAATTGAACAAATCTATCTTTGTTTCTCTTGATGACGAAGTAGAACTATTCTGTTAAAATGATAATATATACAACAGAATCCTACATATACTTTGGTTTAAGGAGTTCAATGGATTTGACCAAGATCAGCTTTCTCCGTCTCTTACTATTGCTGGATGGATTTAGAAATAATGTCATGATATGGCAGTCCCTCCCTCTCAGCTTATCGGATAGAATCTCACTTCTTAAAAACACAGATCTTTCACAGATTTGGATAAAAGACTTCCAAACGGAATTTTGAGGCAGATTTTCCATCTGCAAAAAACTGTGTGTGAACCCAGCCTAAATGTGCTAATGCTGATTGGATCATTTCTAATATCCAATAGAAGTTTAGAATGTGTTGTTGCTTTGTAATAGGTTAATGTTTGAATCCTGCTATATTAATGAGGAATCATACGTTTGGTATAAATTTTATAGGGTGTTGGCTCTTCAGAGCAGGCATTCTGACAAACTACAAACTTGTCTTTGTGTTACAATTCTTCAGCGCGCTAAACAATTTGGAATCTCTGACCAACACGGGTTTCAATAGCCGTTGCTTATCACCTAAAAGAAGGAATACTCTAACACAGTATACTGTAATTTTTAGCAGCTCCTATTAGCAACAGAAAGTTGACAGATTTGGGAACATTCATAAGGCCCCCAAGTTGCCTTGACAGTCACCGATGCATCGCGGAGGGGGGCCATAAGATGACGGAGGGAACACCTCTCTTTCTAATAGCTTAGATGTTGCGGTCGCTACTGACCTCAACATCAAAGTGGCTAAACGACCTGTATCAGAGTTATCTGCAATCCTGGCAGTTCTAGTGAGGTGTAGGCTGTATCATACAGCCTACACCCGCTGAGTATGGAGTAGGTATGGCCCATGAGCACACTCCATGCTCTCCTTATCTGGCCATGACGTGCAGTTACGTCCAATGTCAGGAATGGGTACTAGAGCCCTTATTAGATATATAGTCAAAATAGACCTCTACTTAAAATCTTTCCGCTATTGTATTCTTTATGAAACAGAGTTCAAAAATGTTCCTGTTTTTGCACTGGCATAACAGGTATGTTCATGCAGTAAGAAAGTTATGAGGATAAACAACATACTCCCCTTTACATCATTATTGAATAACTGAAACCTGGGAGAATTTAGGATGCCGGGAGGTTGTAAATATTGGACCACAAAGGGCAATTTTTTGTATTCACATATAATGTCACGACAATATTAACTCTTTTAGCATACTTCGACAAGAATTTAACCTATTAGAAAATTGAATATTTTTCTATTATCAAATAAAAAATGCATTTATGACAAAAAGAAAAGAACCAAGTATTTTCTCGGTAATTAACGAGGCCTTTATTAACTTAATTAATTTAGGCAGAGCTCAGAGTAGAACATCCGCTTTATATTATACACTATTGGATACAAAACGAGACCTCTTTTTTTCCTTCACAAAATAAGTGGGAAGCAGATATTGGTCGCACTGCTCTTGAACAATGGGAGAAGATATATAAATCCATTTTTAATATATTAATAAATAATAACAATTGAGTTACTTGATTATTGTGCATAGTGAATATTGAACTAAAAATAGGTAGAAGAATTAAATTACCAAAATTTCTTGGCCCTGAGGATGACTGACTCCACATGACATGGAGGTGTCCCAAATGAATAAAACTTGAGAGGAATAATCAGAATTGGTTCTATATTTATTGTTGAAGTACGCTAGATCCTAGAGTATGTGTACTCGGCGACCAATCTCTGCTTTTGCATGAAGGTATTTCTAAATTCATCAATATTAAAAAAAAAAATTTGTAGCGAGAAAAATTATCGCATATTTATGGATGTTGAAGGCCATGGTCTCTTTGAAATTGTGAAAAGATCAATGTCATAAGTATCTACTTAATAAAGCACATGAACTAAAAATCAGGAGGAAGTCGAATAGTTTCCGGAGATTATAAAATCCTTGGCTTGACAAGTGTGAACCAGAAATGTAAGTGCTGATAATTTTTGTTGCCTACAGGAGAGGGGTAAGGGGTAGTATGGAAAGTATAATTGTGGGTTTTTTATGCAGTTTGTGAAAGCAAAATGAGAAAGGATCATTTGTTATATAAATATATAAATATTACAATTAGCTGTTCATAGATGTAAATTATAGTGAAAAGCTACAAAAGCCCGTAGCTGGCGTGTATTTCCCTTTCCGGCGCACGGACAGCCAGAGATGTGCCTAATTTATTAAGAGGTGTGTGCCTCTTAATAAATTAGGTGCATTTTTCTCCAGCACTCTTTATTTTAAAGACTGGCGTATGAAATACCAGTCATGACAAAGTCCCCATGTCTATGGAATATGGTGAATCCCGGCTGTGTTTTAAAACAGATTGGGCAAGACTGTTTTTCCCTGTCCAACGCTATTGTTTTCCTAAGGCTATGTTCACACAGAGTTTTTTTGCAGGCGGAAATTCTGCCTCAAAATTCCGTTTGGAAGTTTGAGGCCGATTTTCCTCTCCCTGCATGCCGATTTTCGCCCGCAGCCATTGAGCGCCACGGGCATAAAACGCTGCGAAATACGCATTCTCTGCCTCCCATTGATGTCAATGGGAGGTCAGAGGCGTAAACGCCCGAAGATATGGCATGTCCGTCTCGCGGGAAAAAGACGCCTCCGCCCTCCATTGAAATCAATGGGAGGCATTTTCGGGCCGTTTTTGACGAGTTTTGCGGCGCGGTTTCCGCGTAAAAAAACTCGTAAAAAACTCAGTGTGAACATAGCCTAAAGGTGCCTCGCAGTCAATCTACTGTATTTAAAGAACATGCACATTTGACGTTCAACATGAACGTTATTGGGAGAGCTTACTGCCATGTAAGACCATCCAGTTTCCTACATCAATCAACTTTAATTTGGCTAGACAAAATAGTTTTTTGTTTGCTTCTGTATTATTTCCTTAAGGTCAATTGATGCAGACAAATGTGTATTCGTGTTTCAACAAGAATATATAAAGTGCAAGAGAACTAAAAGGTTAAATCTATGTAAAATAGGTCTGTCAGCACCAGAATGCAATGTAGATAGAAAAAGATAGAAAGAGTATTATATGTGACCCCTGGGCTGCAGGCCGGGGCACTCGTTTCAAACTTTACCATAGTGAGCAGCAAACTATAGACCATGATAACAACTATTGCAGAAACTGCAGCAAACGAAAAAAAAAAAAAAAGCAGTGTCTTCTAAACGCGAAGGCCCCATGTACACCACCGTAATGTTCATCCGTAATGACGAATTCAATTGTGGACCCATTCATTTCTATTGACAACGAACACCTTTCCGTATATTTATGAATATGTGTCTGGGCCGTAAAAATGATCCAAAAATTATAGAACACGTCCTATTCTTGTTGGCAATTGCGGCACGGACTTGTCCATAGAAGTCTATGGGTGCTTCCGCAATTGCGGACGGCAACGGATGTGTATTCATAGCCATTGGATCTGTGTTTGCGGACAGTAAAAACCATTACGGTCGTGTGCGTGAGGCCTAATATCTAGGTTAAAAATAATATCTACAATACAACGCTGGCTTGTTGCAAATTCGCAGAGGACAAAGCTTCATACCCTGGTTGTGTAAAGAATTTCCGGAGCAAAGGAAAAGAATGATTTTCTTTCAGACTCATTTATTGAAACCTACTTGGGTACATTTTCCAAGTCATAATGACATAATTTTAGAAATACAACTGAACATAAATTTTACCCACTGTGACCTTTTTTAGCTGAAAACCATTTATGGGAATTAGCACAGATAATACTGTATATCTCAACACCTTTTATCTCATAGCTATAAAAGGCTGTCTAGCTCTAGAGTGGATTTACATCTCCTTCATCCTCTGCTAGACCTATTCAGCTTGATAGAGTCACAAATGCAATTTTGTCATCCAACAATTCATTTTAAATGGAAAAATTGGATAAAACAGAACGAAGATAAATTGTAAAAAATACTTACCACAACACCAAACTGCTCCGGTTCCGACAGACTGCGATATTCACCCTTCAGTTTGGCCAATGCTATTAACTGAGTTTGTTCAGGCATGTTTTTTATCAAATTCTGCAGTAGGAAGTAAATTCATTGTTATATTAAACTAAAAGCCTCAACAACCTATATACACAACCTATAAATATATACGGTACATACCCTAAAATATCGACAAAGTTCAGCTGAATACCAGGCACTAATCGAATATGAAACCAAATACTGAAGCCATAGTCTCAAAAATAAAGATACCCATAAGATGAAAGTACAAAATTTACTTTATTAATCCATATTGGACAAAAACAGTTGACTACAACTGTATACATACAACATATACAGAAAAGACATATACAATAGTGAAAACAAAGTATGGTAGAGCAGTGGAGGACACAGCAGGTTGCAATATCTGCAGAAAGTAAAAAAAGCTACAAATGGGAAGCATAAATATGCACACAGTGAAGTATAGAGGAGTGTAATACAAATAAGCAGTGAATACTGACACTCATCAAGCCCAGTCAGTCATTTAAAGATGGCATAGTAAATACTAGTATATAATCCTCCATTGATAATGAATTAATCTATACCATACCAATAGCTATATACCGTATTTTTAAGACTATAAGACGCACCCAGGTTTTAGACAACAGAAAAAAAAACCTATTGGTTAAAAAAAAAAAAATTGTTTGGTTTCCCCACATTCTGAGAGCCATAACTTATATTTTTCCATCGTTTGAGCGGTGTGAGGGCTTATTTTTTGTGGGAGGAGCGGTTGTTTTTATTAGCACCATTTTTTTGGTACATACGATTTTTTCATCACTTTTTATTTAATTATTTTTAGCGCTATGGTGACCAAAAGACAACGATTCTGGGGCTTTAAATATTTTTTTTTTTACGTCGTTCACTATGTGAGTTAAATAATGCTATATTGTAATAGTTTTGGACTTTTACGGACACAGCGATACCAATGTGTTTTAATATTTTTACATTGTGCTTGGGGAAGAATGGGAAAAGGGTTGTTTTTTTTGTAACTTTTAAACAAACGCACACTTTTTTGTATTTTTTTTTTACACATTTTATTCGTTCCCCTAGGGGACTTGAACCAGCGATCATTAGATCGCTGGTACAATACACGGATGAGTTACGCTGTTTCCGTAACTCGACCAGTTTAACCAGGAAGTGGCCGGGAGACAGCGGAGCCGGGTAAGATAGAACGGGGTTTAGGGGGCCCCGTTCTAAAGATAAATGCGGGTCCCACCTCATGGACCCGCACCTATCTGACATTTGTGACATATCCTTCATGGGAACACCCCTATAAATGCCACGGTCACTATTGACCGCGGCATTTAACTAGTTAAAACGCCAGGTCGTTAGAGCAGCGTATCAGCTGTAAAACACATCTGACATCTGCAGTGTACGGTGCAGGCTCAGTGCTTGAGCCCGCTCCGCTCCAAACATCTTCCCTTCCCCACTCTGTGATGTGCCGGCACATCACGGGTCAGGAAGGGGTTAAGTAAGAAGCGGTCAGGGGTCCCTTGACTGCAACCTGTAAGACACAAGGACTTTTTAGCAAGATTTATTTATTATGAAGGATTGTGAAACGTGCGTTGGAGGGTGCGGTGAGAGGACACGCCAGGAGGCTTGTCTGCAGTGTGACCAGTTCAGTTCTGCAGTATTTGTATCCTAGACTGATGTATATTTAAAATGTTTTGGACTAATGCCATCTCCCTCTTTATGGGATTATAAACATATGGGATATTCGACAATGCTTTGGCTTGGTTTTACCTTTTATGTAGTTTAGGATTTATTTAGCTATTGGTATGGTATAGATTAATTCATTATCAATGGAGGATTATATACTAGTATTTACCATGCCATGACTGACTGGGCTTGATGAGTGTCAGTATTCACTGCTTATTTGTATTACACTCCTCTATACTACACTGTCTGTATGCATATTTATTAAAATTTAAGAAAGCGGACGGTTTTGACCTTTAGTACTTCTCGATTTTTGTCGTTTATCCATCTCTGCTTTTCGAAAGCCATAACTTTTGTATTTTTTCGGTCGAAGTAGCAGTATAATGAATTATTTTTTGCTGAATGAGTTGAATTTTTAAATGGCATCATTTTGGGGTACATATATTAAAAAAATTCCATCATTTTTGGGGTTTTGTTTTTACAGTGTTCATTGAGCGGTATAAATTACACGTTAACTTTATTATTTCGGTCAGTACGACTAGGTCGATACCAAATTTAGATATATATTTTTTTTCTTACAACTTTTGCTTAATAGGAACCCTTTTCTTAAAAATATATCATGTTTTGTGTCTTTTTTTCTTAGAGCCATGACTTTTTTATTTTTCCATCATCAAAACTGTGTGAGGGCTTGTTTGTTGTGGGATAGATCAGTTGATGTTTTCATGGTACCATTTTGGGATGCGTATAACTTTTTGATTGCTTTTCATTCCTTTTCTTGGGAGACCAGATAAACAAAAAGAGCAATTCGGACATTTGTTTTTGTATTTGTTTATGGCATTCACCGTGCAGGTTAAAGAACGTGATCAGGTTGGTACAGATGCGGCAATACAAATTAAAGAGAAACTTTCACCAGCCCAAACATGTGCAGCTGAGTGCACCATGTAATGGCCACTGCTGCACAAACCTTGTGTCACTGTAAACTAAGTTTCTAGCCTCCTCCGTTATTTAGATATTGTGCCGTTATATTTGGCGCCGATATATAGATAACCCCGTGAACTGTCAATGGGACATATTGTTTATTATAAATGACAAGTTCAAACAGTCTCTCTCTAAAGATCGTCCTTGTCTGCCGAGAGCTGAAGAGAGAATAAAAGCGTGTGTGCATGCTGTCCCAACTGAGGATCCTCCAGTGGACACAGGGAGCAAGCTGCTTTTATCCTGCAGCGGAGCAGAGAGACATTGTCTCCCTGCCTCGCTGCGTACTCTTATAGGCAGGGCCACCCGACACAACATTTATGGGCCGCTCGATGGCGTCGCACTGGGGGGCCCCGGTGCTGGCGACCGCCATCAATTGTATCTGCGTCCTCAGTACGCATTTATAATTGAATACTATAGGCTGCAGGCCACGCTAGGCCTGCAGCCTATAAGGCGCTGCGAAGAATCCATGTGTAGGCCGGCGTGATGACGTCACTGCATCACGCCGGCCTACGCAAGGGTCCTGTCTCTGAGCAGCTCCATCCAGCTCTGAGACCCGCACCTATACCTAGAACCGACCGCAGAATCCAGGTAGAGACTTTCTGTGGATATGCCATACTGTATATGTCTAAGATGGGAAAACTCCTTTAAGTTATATGGTCTGCAGAGCGCTTGTGTAGGACTGGTATCTACCACTATATGGTCACTATGTGGTGGGAATAATGGTCTTTGGTTTACTACACACATTTTACTACACAATTAAGAGTGGTCACATTATTTCTATATAGCTGGTGTGCCCTAGGTACTCCAGTCTGACACCGTATAATTAAAAAATATGCTGTTTCAGAAATTTAACTTTACCTGGACCATGGAGTCCGACAGCTGCGTTTCATCAATTTCCAATATTATTTTTTTAATGTCTTCATAAGGCAGACGGTATGAACCAAGAAAGATAGCTAAAAAAAAAAAGTTATAAAATATATATTTTTGTTACAATCATCTTAAAGTACCTCCCGCACCCTGTTGTGTAAAGTATGTAAGGATCTGTTTGCATCATGTTTGGGATAGCAAATGTATACCTTTTTGGGGAGTACGGTTTATTGAATATGCAAAATAAAAAGTATACAGTTGGAATACTTTGAGTTAACATTATTTTTCATATGTATATGCCATGTATTTGGAAGAGTCAATCATTGCACTGAATAATAAACCAGTCTTTTTACAATACCTGAAGTGGTGGCTGCTGGAAGAATTACACTGATCACAACTGCATTGCGATTTCCATTCGTAACGGAAACTATGACACAGTGCCGGATATGTTGTACAACATATCCCATCGGTCTAATGGATTCCATCTTATGTGCATTGTTTTGACGGAAAGAATAGCGCTGTAAGCAACGCAATTCATTCCGTCAAATCTGAGGGAATCTGCGACATTGACTCATCTATGGTATTATGTATCAGGGATTATTGGACTTGAAAACTTCATTATTCTCATCATTGTACGAATAGCAAAGATCAAAATACAATATTTAAATGTTATATTAAAAATTGGCCACCTATTTCCCTGAAATAAACATGCAATTCTTAAATTATTTCCCGGTGATTCCATATGCATACTTACAAAGATTTTGAGCAATTTTTGGCTCCAAAACTTTAAGCTCCTTTATTCGTTTCTTCGTAAACACTGGGTCCTCAACTTGATCATCTTTTTTTACTGCACACACAAAGAAAAAATATATTAATTTGCATATTTGGGAAAAGAAAGAAAACACAAAATATCCTTTTAATATTGAAAATGAGATTTAGAGACTATGTTTGAGAATTATTGCATGCTCATTCCATTGGTTTAAGGCTAGAGCTACATGATGACGATGGTCAGTCATTAGATGTCATCCTGCTACATTTTGTGGCACAATACAAGATTTCCCTCCTCAACTTTATTTTTCTAAAAAGGAAATGCTGAAAAAAAACCTGCCAAATTGTGAAAAATGTCAATCAGCTTGTTGATATTGCTGGTCTTTTCCATTAAATGCTATACACTATTCAGCCATAACATTAAAACCACCTGCCTAATATTGTGTAGGACCCCATCAAGCGACCAGAACAGCGCTGACCCATCGAGGCATGGACTCAACAAGACCTCTGAAGGTGTCCTGTTGTATCTGGCACCAAGTCGTTAGCAACTGATCCTTTTAGTCCTGTAATTTCTAAGGTGGGGCCTCAATGCATCGGATTGACATATGGGGAATATGGAGGACAAGTCAACATCTTGAACTCTTTATCAGGCTCTTCAAACCACTCCTGAACAATTTTTACAGTGTGGCAGGGCGCATTTCCTTGTTGAAAGAGGCCACTGCCAATAGGGAATACATTGCCATCACAATTTGGCCATTGTCAATATCGCTCAGATCGTTCCATTTTCCCATTTTTCCCTCCTTTTAACACACTTCAAGAGCGGACTATTCATTTGCCGCTTAATATATCCCAAATCCTGATAGGTGTAACAAGATAATCAAGGTTATTCACTTTACCTGTCAGTAATTTTAACGTTATGGCTCAGCGGTGTACAGATTCCGTTAGTCATCCGTCTCCCATAAACTCCCAATTTAAAAAAACATGGCGTTTAACACAAACATTTTTACTGGATGGCTGTCACGGAAGTCTCTGACAGATGGCATCCGTTTGCCAACGCCCATAGACTCCCATGTTAAAAAAAACATATTTGTTAATATATAGTTTTTTACTGGATGGCACAAGATTGTATTAAATTGGTATTATGACAAATTGTATAATTTAAAGCAATTGACGAAAAGTTAAGGGTTGGACACTTGTGTAACTTGTAGGTACAGTAATCTGTTCAACTTTGTAAGCAGATATGTAGCGATGAAAAGCTCGGTGAGGTGGGTACGATCACAAATTTATTACAAATAACTGTAAAAGGCTTATCCATATAACTTCATGCTTGGTCCACACTAAGAGGCTCAATAAAAGCAGCAATAGGGTAGGCAGGTAATGTAGATAGATACGTGACTTTGAGCATTAAACAATGGCATTCATTGCTTGACGAAGGTTCCCAAGTCCAGAACACTGCAATCCGTACTTGCTCTATAGAAGAATCAGCCTACATGAAAAATCATTGGAACGTTTGACTGACCGTATAGCAATAATGGCGCCGTCATTGAACCACTTTGTGTGGACTTGTCAAAGTTATTATCAATGGAGATGGGGCTATTGTTGGGTATATTTTTAGTGAATGCCGTTTCTTCTTTCTTGTTTGGCAGTTCACATACAGTAAGTGCTTGGTTAAGAGAGTTGAATAGGAAATATGTTTTTTTATTTTGTTTTATTCTTTGCAAATGCATTTCCACAAGGCTAACCTTGTTATTATGCATTACATTAAGCACATAGCACTTTTTGCTGACAATAAATGTGAAATTCTTAGGCAGGAGCCCTCCTCTTAAATGTACATGTTCACATTGTTTCTTTATTGAAGATAAAGGGGAATATAAAGAAAGAAACAAACAAAAATTTTCCTCTTCCCTTTAATAGAGGAAACACCACAATCTGATGCCATATTCTTTTAAGCGGGCATCAGCCTGGAAATACTCATTCCCATAAATTTCCTTCTGCAATACGACTAGGAAAATGTTAAAATTTATAAAGTTGTTCTCCTCTTCCACCTCTGTAGCAATCCTTTCTGATACACGGCTATTAAAATATATTCACTAGTACAATAGAACATCTACTTTCAAATATATGTACATACAATTTATTTAAAAGGCCATTTGACACTGTGTGCACATCTACTTTAATAATTCAGGATCTGAATTGTAGAATCATGCCATTCTTTATGGGACGTGCTAAAGCTGCAAGTCAAATGAGGTAATGCTGCTAGCTATAAAGGAAAGTACACCTAAGAATTTATGTGGCCAATATCCACAATATGGACTAAGAGCAGGGTAGTTTAAGTGAGGAAAAAGCATCGTATACTGTTCGTAAGCAAAGGCCCAGCAGTAAAATTCATAATGACATACATAACTTACAGATTGCTTCATCTGAAGGGTGAGACTTTAATTCTTTGAATTGCAAGCAAGAGAAAACAGAAACAATTGTACACAGCCGTTATTTCCCAACTGTTACTAGATGTCGAGCAACACTGTTGTGACATTATTATTTTCTCTCAAATGAGTACAATAAAATGAAAGGTTTGCAGCAGTAATGTAAAATTTGTGGTAGTCACACAGTAACCATACATGTAAGCATGGAACATTTGCAAAAATAGCAATTAAAAGAAATACAAATTACAACAATTTATTAAAATCTATTATATACAGTTGAGACCGTCAAAGTTTCACCTACGACTAGTTTATTGTTGCTTTGCTGAGGTTAAATAGGTATTCAGACAACACGAACAGATGATATGTCAAACTCCAGAGCAAGTCTCATTTCTGGGAGGATGAGATCTGGACCCCATGCTAATAACTTGAACGAACTCCAATTCATTTAAATCAAAGGGGTGTAAAAGAAAACAAATTATTTGGATTACATTAACCCCTTCCCGACATTTGCCGTACATGTACGTCATGGAAAGCATTGACTTCCCGCATCTTGCCGTACATGTACGCCGAATGTTTGGGACCGGCTCAGAAGCTGAGCCGGTGCCATCATCACCGGATCTCAGCTGTATCTTACAGCTGACATCCGGCTGTAACGGCGGGGACCGAAATTAGCTTCGATCCCCGCCATTAACCCCTTAAGTGCAGCGCTCAAACGCAATCGCTGCACTTAAGGTGTTTGCAGCTCATCGGAACCCCAGTAATGAAATTGCCGGGGTTCCGGTGGCTGAAATGGCAACCGGAGGCCTAATACTGGCCTCCCGGTCTGCCTAGCACCGAAACCGGTCAAGATCCGCCCGGCGGCGGAGCCTGATCGGCTTCCGTAGCTGCCGGCAAGATGGCGCTGGGTCAGGAGCTGATCCGGCGTCATCAGCGGTGGAAGTCAGCTGTACTGTACAGCTGACATCCACCTGTAACGGCAGGAACCGGAGCTAGCTCTGATCCCTGCCATTAACCCCTTCGATGCAGCAATCGAAAGCGATTGCTGCATCGTAGCGGTTACTAGCAGATCGCCAGCCCTGACAGGCAATCAGGACTGGCGACTGCTGTTATGGCAACAGGAGACACAATGGTCTCCTGCTCTGCCATTACGGAAGCCGATTTAGGCCCCGCCGAGAGGCGAAGCCTAATCGGCTTGCTGTCAGTGAATGACTGACAGATCTAATACATTGCACTACATAGGTAGTGCAATGTATTAGAAAAAAAAAAATCTGACCGTTGGACCTTCAAGTCCCCTAGTGGGACTTGAGGAAAAAGTGTAAAAAAAGTATAAAAAAGTGTAAAAAAAAGTGCAAATAATAAAAGTTTGAAAACAATAAAAGTTTCAAGTAATCAAATAAAACACAATCCCCCTTTTACTCTTATCAAGTCCTTTATTATTGAAAAATAATAATAAACCATATGTATTTGGTATCGCCGCGACCGTAACAACCTGAGGTATCAAAATATTATATTATTTATTGCACGTGGTGAACAGCGTAAAAAAAAACGTAAAAAACGTTACCAGAGTTTGTTTTTTAGTCACTTTGCCCTACAAATGTTAGAATAAAAAGTGATCAAAAAGTCGCACGTATCCAAAAATGGTACCTATAAAAACTATAGCTCGTCCCGCAAAAAACAAGCCCTCATACACCTCCGTCGACAAAAAAATTAAAAAGTTATGGTTCTCACAACTTGGCGACAGAAAAAATACATTCTTTTTACAAAAGTAATTTTATTGTGCAAAAAGTTGTAAAACATAAAAAAGTGCTATAAATTAGGTATCGCAGGAATCGTACTGACCCGCAGAATAAAGTTAACATGTAGTTTATAATGCGTGGTGAACGCTGTATAAAAAAAAAAAGCTGTGCCAGAATTGTGTTTCTTTGTTTACCTGGCATCCCAAAAAATAGGATAAAAGGTGATCAAAAAGTTGCATGTACCCCAAAATGGTACCAATAATAACTACAGCTCGTCCCGCAACAAACCAGCCCTCATACCGCTACGTCTATGTAAAATAAAATTAGTTATGGCTCCAATAAGTCAGGAAATAAAAAAAATATGCAGTTGTGCCCGAGGGGAACATTTCTTCTGTTTGAAGAGGCGATTTATCAAGGACCTAAAATTAGGGAACCAGGAAAGGGAGGGCCCAAACATATCCGCTGGAAGCGACGGTGCCCGTATTATACCAGGACAACACTTCCTAGCAAAATTCCCCAAACTACAAAGGCGCGGAGTGTGGATCAAAAGGGGGATAATAAAGGACGCCATATATCAGTGCGACACCGGCCTGTGCAGAAAGGATTGCTTCACAGCGTAACACACATCTATGGATTATTTTATTGTTTTTTTTTACCCCATTATTATACCACCTGACTATGCCCCTTATATACTCCGCCCGGCTTACATATGCCCTACATTATAAACGGAAACACCAGTAAGACTCCAAACAAAACTACTACCAAGCAAAATCAACGCTCCAAAAGCCAAATGGCATTTCCTCCCATCTGAACCCTACAGCGTGCCCAAACAGCAGTTTCCTTCCACATATATGGCACCGTCATACCCGGGAGAACCCTTTTAGCAATTTTTGGGGTGTGTGTCTCCAGTGGCATAAGCTGGGCACAACATATTTGCCACTGAATGGCATATCTAGGGAAAAATAGAAATTTTTAATTTGCACCATCCACAGCGCATTCATTTATGGAAAAGACCTGTGGGGTGAAAATGCTCACTACACCCCTAGGTAAATGCATTGAGGGGTGTAGTTTCCAAAATTGGGTTACTTCTGGGGGATTTCCACTGTTTTGGGCCCACAGGCGCCCAGAAACCAATCCAGCAACATCTGCACTCCAAATGGCGGTCCTTCCCTTCTGAGCCCTGCCGTGTGCCCAAACAGCAGTTTATGACCACATATGGGGTATTGCCGTACTCGGTAGAAATTGCTTTACAAATGTTGGGTTCTTTTTTTTCCTTTATTTGTTGCGAAAATGAAAAAATTTGCGCTAAAGCTACGTCTTATTGAAGAAAAAGGATTGTTTTTATTTTCACTGCCCAATTCTAATAAATTCTATGAAACATCTGTGGGGTCAAAATGCTCACTACGCCCCTAGATGAATTCCTCAAGAGGTGTAGTTTCCTAAATGGTGTCACTTTTTGGGCGTTTTCATTGTTTTTTCCCCTCAGGGGCTTTGCAAATGTGACATGGCCGCCGCAAACCATTCCTGCTCAATGTGATCTCCAAAAGCCATATAGCGCTCTTTCCCTTCTAAGCCAAGCCGTGTCTCCAAACAGCCATTTATTACCACATGTGGGGCATTGTTTTACTCGGGAGAAATTGCTTAACAAATTTTGTGGTGCTTTTTCTCCTTCAGTCGTTGTGGAAATGAGTAAAAATAAGCTAAACCTACATTTTCTTTGAAAAAATTTTGATTTTTATTTTCAGGGCCTACTTCCAATAATTTCTGCAAAAAACCTGTGGGGTTAAATCGCTCACTATACCCCTAGATAATTTCATCAATGGGTGTAGTTTCCAAAATGGGGTCACTTGTGGGGGGTTTCCACTGTTTTGTCTCCTCAGGGACTTCGTAAATGTGACATGGCCTCCGCAAACCATTCCTGCTCAATGTGATCTCCAAAAGCCAAATAGCGCTCTTTCCCTTCTCAGCCCTGCCGTGTCTCCAAACAACCGTTTATTACCACATGTGGGGTATTGTTTTACTCGGGAGAAATTGCTTTACAAATTTTGTGGTGCTTTTTCTCCTTTAGTCCTTGTGGAAATGAGAAAAAAAATCGCTAAACCTACATTTTCTTTGAAGAAATGTTGATTTTAATTTTCACGGCCTACTTCCAATAATTTCTGTAAAAAACCTGTGCGGTCAAAATGCTAACTGTACCCCTAGATAATTTCCTTGAGGTGTGTAGTTTCCCAAATGGGGTCACTTTTGGGGGATTTTGACTGTTTTGGCACCGCAAGAGCCCTTCAAACCTGACATGGTGCCTAAAATTTATTCTAACAAAAATAAGGCCCCAAAATCCACTAGGTGTTCCTTTGCTTCTGAGGCCGGTGCTTCATTCCAGTAGCACGCTACGGCCACATGTGGGATACTTCCTAAAACTTCAAAAAACTGGGCAACAAATATTGAGTTGCATTTCTCTGGTAAAACCTTCTGTGTTATAAAAAAAATTGTACTAAATATGTATTTCTGCAAAAAAATATGAAATTTGTAAATTTCACCTCTACTTTGCTTTAATTCCTGTGACATGTGTAAAGGGTTAAGACATTTTCTAAATGCTGTTTTGAATACTTTGAGGGGTGAAGTTTTTAAAATGGGGTGACTTTTTGGGGGTTTCTAATATATAAGGCCCTCAAAGCCACTTCACAACTGAACTGGCCCCTGTAAAAATGGCCTTTTGAAATTTTCTTGAAAATGTGAGAAATTGCTGCTAAAGTTCTAAGCCTTGTAACGTCATAGAAAAATAAAAGGATGTTCAAAAAACGATGCCAATCTAAAGTAGACATATGGGGGATGTTAATTAGCAACAATTTTGTGTGGTATAACTGCCTGCCTTACAAGCAGATACATTTAAATTGAGAAAAATGCTAATTTTTGCAATTTTTCGCTAAATTTTGGTGTTTTTCACAATTAAATACTGAACATATCGAGCAAATTTTGCCAGTAACTTAAAGTCCAATGTGTCACGAGAAAACAATCTCAGAATCGCTTGGATAGGTGAAAGCATTCCGGAGCCGGAGTTATTACCACATAAAGTGACACATGTCAGATTTGAAAAATGAGGCTCGGTCAGGAAGGTCAAAAGTGGCTAAAGAGGGAAGGGGTTAAAGAGTAACTGTCGCTTCAGCAAACTTCTGACATGTCAGAAATTTTCATCGGTGGTGGTCTGGGTGCCGAAACTCCCACCGATCGCTAAAACGAACAGGCAGAACAGAAAACCTGAGCACTTTGCCTCTTCTGCTGCAATAGACAATCCTGGTATACCTGAGGACAGGAAGTCGACTGCGCTATTGATTCCGTCAAAACAACGGAACCCTGTCACAACGGCGACAAACGGAAACCTTAAGCAACGTTTCCGTCACCATGGAGATCAATGATGAGGGAAACGGAAGCAAAGGTTTCAGTTTGCCTTTCCGTTGAGGGGAAACTTCAGACGGAAACCTCAGACGGAATCCATCAACGGAAAGCCAACGCTGATGTGAACACAGCCTAAAGCTACATTTTAGAACATATCGTTTAAAGTGGGTCTCTAATTATAAATAACTTTCTATAAACCTATAGTACAAGATAAGAAACTTTGTAATATATCTTATTATGGAAAAATACCACTTTCTGAACTTCTCAGACTCCTCTCCTCTGCCTCATGCACAGATCACTAACTCTGAATTCAATGGTAAAGTCCGCACACAGGAGACAGAGATGAGAGAGATTTTCAGTTCCACTCAAAGATCAGATTACAGCGGTTGTTGATAGATGTCTATGGAGAGGGGAGGAAGCAGCTGCAGAGAGACAGACATAGAAACACACACAGACAAATGCTACTACGGTGTATGTGAGAGAGACATAGGGGGAGATAGAATTTTACTTTTCAGTCCACAGTATCAGCAGAAACATGGAGGACATTATACGGCAGTAATGAGAAGTGTTGCTGTGAATCCTGCACTGGGGTGAGACAATAGAACACTTACTAGAAGCATCTCTGTGTGTGTGCGCCTGCCTCTCTGCAGCTGCTCCGCTCCATCCTCTCTTCCCTATAAGCATCTATGGGCAGCAGCTATAACCTGCTCTCACAGTAAAGCGGAAAATCTGCATCCTCTGTGCATCCTGTGAACGGATTTTACAAGTAAATGAAGAGTGAGCAAACAGTGCAGGAGGCAAGGAAGAGGAGAGAAGTCTGATAAAGAAGCATTTTCTGTAATAAGATGAAAAAGTTTCTTATCTTTGCTTGTACTATTGAATCAGGAAAAGTTATTTATAATTGGAGGTATACTTTAAATAGCAGTTCCCGAATATAATTAACACAATCACTTTTAGTAGCTAGCAGGGTGATTTGAAAGTATAAGATGCAGAATACAGACTGTTGCAAAACCAATGTAATCTGCTAACTACACTAAAGCCTCAGGGAATTTAGAAAAATACACTGCCAACCCTGCAGTTTGTAACATTTCTGATCTGCTAGATATGCCCCTGTCAGCTGTAAGTGCTGTTATTGTGAGTATTATTAGGAGTAACAACTCAGCCACAAAGCGCTAAACCCCAATAACTGACAGAGCGAGGCAGCCCTGTGCTGTAGCATATGGTGCATACAAATCCCCTATCCTCTGTTGCGTCACTTACTACAGAATTCAAAACCTGCCTCTAGAAGTGACATCAGCAGAAAAACTGTGCAACATGTGCTTCTGAAAATGGGCTTCTGTGATCACCTTGCACAATGCCGATCATCGGTTGGAATGGTGTAAAGCATGCCGCTATTGGTGTGGTGGAAAAGTGGTTTCTGGAGTGAGGAATCATGTTTCACTATGATGGACGAATATTAGTTTGGGGGATGCCAGGAGAACGCTGCCTACTGTAAAATTTGGAGGAGGAGGGATAATGGTCTGTGGCAAATTTTTAGGGTTTGGGCCAGGCCCCTTATTTTCATTGTAGGGTAATGTTAATGCTACAACATACATAGACATGACACAATTGAATGCTTCCAACTTTGTGGCAACAGTTTGGGGAGGGCGCTTTTCTGTTCCAGCATGACTGTGCCCCAGTGCACAAAGCAAGATCCATAAAGACATGGCTGGACAAATTATGTGTGGAGAAATTCAACTCGACTACACAGAGTCCCGACCTCAACCCTATCAAACACCAATGGGATGTATTGGAACGCTCATTGTGAGGCCAGACTGTCTTATCCAACATCAGTGCCTAACCCCACAATTGCTCTTTTTACTGAATGGGCACAAATTCCCATGGACACACTCCAAAATCTTGTGGAAAGCCTTGCCAGAGGTGTGGAGACCAATATAGCCGCAAAAGGGTGCTCAACTTCATAAAAACACCATAGTTTTAGAATGGGCTGCCCAACAAGCTCATGCAAGTGTCATGATCACGTATCCACATACTGTTGGCCATAAAGTGTAGCTGCATTTTCGCAGCAACACAATAATTCATGATGTACCGTATAATGCTAGGCATTCCTGGAAGATGGTATTACTGGCACATTCCCACTTTAATTGAGAATAAATCAAAACGAAAGACTTTTTCCCTTACATACACTGTAACTGCAGGAAATATGAACAATAATTTCTGTTTAAGACTGGGGCTCTACTGTGACTAAAAAAGTCACAACTCAAAAATTTGCACACAGGTCAAAAATTGCAAGGTCATATGTGATATTTTTTTTTTCCAGTAGGGTATTAAAAGCACTTCCACGTTATAAAGAAAAAAAAAATCACCTATAAATATCAGTCTCTAGTGACCCATTCCTGTTTGTAGCCATCTGTATCTTGACTTTTAACGCATTACATACACAGTGACAAAAAACTTTAACTTGACTTTTTCAATGGCTTTTGTTGTGTGACAGCACGCTGCAGCAAGTTATCAGAGTCAAGATAAAGATGGCTACATCCGTAACTAAATCACTGGAGTAGAAATAGAGTTTGATAAAATATAACTTTTACTCAATTTTTTTAAAAATGTGCAAATAAATGAATATAAAGACACTTTTAAAATAAAAAAAATATGCTCCCTATTGCAGGGGGAAATTGACATTCTGTGCGGTTATTTAATGGCAGTTTGCGCAGGTTGTAACCATGTTTTTAACAGAATACATATAAAGCTTCAAGTCATTGTAAAATATAAGGAAAAGGTTTTTCAGAAGAGTAGGTATTGTTGTATTTGGGGTGATCAGCCCCCCTACCCGTTTTGTGGTGTAGCAGAGTCCATGCTGTTCCTGTGGCTGAAACAGCCAAGTCAGGCACACATCCAAGCATTGTGGAACTGATGCAGCTAGTAATCTCTGCCAATGCAGAAGATTTACTCTTTTTATGACTCCAATGCAAACAAAGCCTCCTATTGAAGAGGTTAAATGGTCTCATCTCCCCTGAAGAATTTGGGCCACAAGGAAACGCGTCGGGAGAAGGCATAACACTGGTTGCCTGGATATATATAAAGGAATAACGAGGTTTCCCAGTCCCCAGCCACAGGAGCAGCATGGACTCTGCTACGCCACAAAACGGGTAGGGGGGCTGATCACCCCAAATACAACAATACCTACTCTTCTGAAAAACATTTTCCTTATATATTACAATGACTTGGAGCTTTATATGTATTCTGTTAAAAACATGGTTACAACCTGCGCAAACTGCCATTAAATAACCGCACAGAATGTCAATTTCCCCCTGCAATAGGGAGCATATTTTTTTTTTTTTAAAAGTGTGTCTGTATATGCATTTATTTGCACATTTTTTAAAAATTATGAGTAAAAGTTATATTTTATCAAACTATTTCTACTCCAGTGATTTGTTTACAATTCTAAATAGAGTATCAATACTTAACCCCTTAATGACCGGGCCTGAAAATACCTTAATGACCAAGCCAGATTTGTTAAATCTGGTATATCTGACTTTATCAGAGAATAACTGCGAAAGTTTTGAATATCCAACTAATTCTGACATTGTTTTTTCGTCACATGTTGTACTTTATTTTAGTGATAAAAGTAGACTGATACGATTTGCGGAAATTAATTAAAAAATAGAAAAATTGAAGAAATTTTGTAAACATTATAATTTTTCCCTATTTTTAACGGCAATATGTCACATATGTACATACATACTGTACAATTTTTTTTATTAAATATATATTTCCATCTCTTTACAAATTTACTAATAATTTTATAAATTTTGAAGTACATTTTGTTTTCCTGCACCAAGCCAGGTTTTCAGAGGCTCATAGGTGTCAGAATGGTGGAAACCCCCACAAGTGACCCCATTTTGCAAACTACACCCCTTAAGGTATTTTTTAAGGGGTGTTGTAAGTATGTTGACTCCACAGTTTTTTTGTAAGAATTCATGCAAAGCAGGCGTAAAAAAATATAATTTCACTTTTTTCATAAAAGTATCACTTTGAAGACCGATTTCTTTGTAAAGCGACCATGAGAATGAAGAAACACACCCCAAAATCTATCACCCTGTTTCTGTTTTAAAAAATGCCCACATTGTGACCCTAATGCGTTGCCTGGACACACGGCAGGGACCGAAAGGAAGGGAGCAACCGGAGGCATTCAGGTCTCATATTTTGCTTGAAAATGTTTTAGGCCCCACTGTACATTTGGAGAGGTTTTGAGCTGCCAGAACGATAGAAACTCCCCATAAACGACCCCATTTGGAAAACTAGACCCCTTAAGGTATTCATCTAGGTGTGTACTAAGTATTTTGACCCCACAGTTTTCGCAGGAATTAATGCAAAGCAGGTGGAAAGAAAATTTGATTTCACTTTTTTTCACAAATGTGTCATTTTAAAGTCAGATTTCTTGTACAGAGGACATGAGAATAAGGAAATGCACCAGAAAATGTATCACCCTGTTTCTCCTGTGTTCAAAAATATCCCCATTGTGGCCCTAAAGTGTTTCCTGGACACACGGCAGGACCCAAAAGGAAGGGAGCACCCGGAGGCTTTCAGGACACACATTTTGTTTGAAAATGTTTCAGGCCCCATTACACATTTATTTTTTCCCTCAAATAGTTCATTTTTATCACAAAGTGCATGCAACTGGTGAAGTACGCCTTAAAGGTATTACTATTGTATGCCTTAGTATAGAAATATGCCGAATACTCATCATTGGGGGACAAACAGAAGGAGAAGTGAAGTGGATTTCATGTTTTTATAACTTTTTTGTTGAAAAGGAGAGGATTCTACTTTATTAGATTGAGAAATATATATGTCCCTAACAGTTTCTACACCCTATGACTATGTCGTGCTAAGAAAGCAGCTGTCCTGCAATCATGTCAGTCCATAGACATTATGTATATCAACCCGCTCTGATATATAGTAAGTTAGAGTGGGAAAATTGCTCCATATACCCAGTCATATTTAAAACATGGTCGCGGAACCAGAGGGACACTTTAATTTTTATGAATTCTTTAGAAAGCGCTACAATTTGATGCAAAATTGCTTATGTGTGACGTGCTAGGTGGCTTTTTACAATGTGTGAGAAGGATAGAGGACTGCAATTCTTTTATCTTTATTACATAGTTCAGGTTTTGTGTATATGAAAAATTAGAAAATTGCCCAGAAACCTAAGGTAGATAAATGGTTAAAGTAGGAGATACCCACTTAACTTCGGGGATCTCATGTTCGTGGCGCCGTTAGAATGGTTTGTTGTACGGTAACTGATATGGCCGTATCTGCTCAGTTTAGTTAATAAATACGCCATATGCGGTGATGCAGGGGCACTCAGCGGAAGCACATTCTGGCCTGTTTTTCTCATGGCATTTAAATCTCTAAGATAAATGGATCTGTTCAAGTGAAAGAATTAATTTAAATCCAGAGAAACAGAACCAGTCTTATTTTGAATATGAAAAACACAAACACTACTATAAAAGAACACAGTGAAAAATGGACTGGCTACCGAAGCTAAATATTAGAGTGATCCAATCAACAGGGAGACATGAGGTCCTATAACTACTGGCAAGGATGTGTGTAAGTCCGGGCACTCCATATGCAAAGAATTGGTTCATTTCATGTCAAAATATTCTCATAACACAAGTACAGTCAAACATTATTCACTGCAAAATCTAATAGCGCTAAATCAGTCTCAATAACTTTATGTCCTCATTTTAAACAGGGAAGTGATTCATGAAATGATATGTGAGGGGAGCATACCTGCATGCATTTAACCTTCAAACAAAGACAGGACTCGCTTCCCTGTCATTTGACTTGAAAGTCTGACAGGCATATTGATAATTGGTTTAGACAACAACTAGGAGGCACATTACGTTGTTATGTGTTAAAGCGGAGATTGGAGGGCATGTCAAACGGTAATCTGACTCGTGATCAACACAGCAACACCTTTTAAAATAGATTAGTATAGTGAAAGCTTTTACTCTAGCACTAAACACCTGCATTATGCAGAGTTCATCTGGAAATGTTTAGAATTTATAAAGAGCAGATGCGAAACTATCAGGCTTCATCTAGCCTTAAATGTAATATATGTGAGGCTCTGTCACATTACATAAACTACCGCTTGCTATTCAATATCATCCAATTCAAATGCTACCTAGAGATTCAGACATGTACGCATACTGTGAGTTACAATCCATCTTAGTAAGACTGCCTATCAGCTGTTACATTACTGCGCTTCCTTGAAAGAAATTAAATGTCATGGTTAAATAGGACACCAATATGTGAATACTAAATGTCAGTCAGGATACTCCAGGATATTTCAAAGGTGAATAAAGACACATTATGCACAGTATGTTGAGAAAACAAAATAAGCTCAAGCAGCCTTTTAGAATGTGGACGCGAAAGGTTTCACACAGATGATGTCCACTTTGCATAAAACTCTTCCATGTTACGCTATCATGGAAAATTAACAGCAAGATTGAAATAGTCTTTTCAAAACCTCACTTTACACGTGTGAAATCCTTCCAGATATTTTTCTGACTATACTGTACATCTGCTACCTACTGTCTGGACTTTATTATTGCAAACTAAGGGTATGTGCACACGGTAGCAGGCTTTTACGTCTGAAAAGACACTGTTTTCAGGAGAAAACAGCTGCCTCGTTTCAGACGTAAATGCTCCTCCTCGCATTTTGCGAGGCTTCTCTGACAGCCGTAAATTTTGAGCTGTGCTTCATTGAGTTCAATGAAGAACGGCTCAAATTACGTCTGAAAGAAGTGTCCTGCACTTCTTTTGACGAGGCTGTATTTTTACGCGTCGTCGTTTGACAGCTGTCAAACGACGACAGGTAAATGACAGGCTGTTTGCACAGTACGTCGGCAAACCCATTCAAATGAATGGGCAGATGTTTGCCGACGTATTGTAGCCTTATTTTCAGACGTAAAACGAGGCATAATACGCCTCGTTTACGTCTGAAAATAGGTCGTGTGAATCCAGCCTTATAAGAGTGTACCAATATATTTTGTGTTGGGATTGCTTACAATAAGCATACTAAATACAGTTGAACTCACCACTTTGACAACTTCATACTTCGAATTAAAAACACATTAAATGGTTCATTCCAACTTTCCTCTTTAGCCCCTTAGGGTATGTGCACACGAGAAGTGGCTTTTACGTCTGAAAAGATAGACTGTTTTCAGGAGAAACCAGCTGCGTAGTTTCAGACGTAAAAAGCTCCTCCTCGCATTTTGCGAGGTGTCTTTGACGCCCGTAATCTTGAGCTGCTCGCTAGGCTGACGCCTTTTCACGTTCGCCTAGCCTAAGTCCTGCACGGGTCCCCCGTGCAGGCTGGAGCCGGGGCTCAGCTGTCTGATGACAGCTGAGCTCCTGCTCCAACGCCTGCGATCGAAGTTTAATTCGATCGCGGCCGTTTAACCCGTTAAATGCCGCCGTCAATAGCGACAGCGACATTTAACTTTGTTTACAGAGGGAGCGCGCTCCCTCTGTCACCCATCGGCGGCCCGCAAATGCAATCGCGGGTCTCCGATGGGGTGTCATGGCAGCCGGGGGCTTGATAAAAGACCCCAGGTCTGCCCTGGACATATGCCTGTTAGGACGCGCCGGAGGCACGTCCTAACAGATTGCCTGTCAGATTTACACTGACAGGCAATAATGCTCTGGTATACGAAGTATACCAGAGCATTATAGCAGCGATCGGAATATCGCACAGTAAAGTCCCCTAGTGGGACTAATAAAATAAGTCATCAAAGTGAAATAAAGATTATTAATAAAAAGTACAGTAAAAAAATAAATAAAACCATTTTTTTCCATAAAATGTGGTTTTATTTAGTAAAAGTGTAAAAATAAAATAAAAGTACACATATATGGTATCGCCGCGACCGTAATGACTCCATTAATAAAGTTAATATGTAATTTAAACCGCAAGGTGAACACCGTAAAAAAAAACGCAAAAAACAATGGCGAAATTGCAATTTTTTTCCATTGCCACCCAGAAAAGTCATAATAAAAATGAATCAATAAGTCCCATGCACCCCAAAACACTACCAATCAAAACTACGTTTCATCCCGCAAAAAACAAGTCGAAAAAATCACTACATTGATGGAAAAATAAAAAAGTTACGGCTCTTGGAAAGCGACGATGCAAAAACAAATAATTTTAGTTCAAAAGTGTTTTTATTGTGCAAAAGTCGTAAAACATAAAAAACCTCTACATATGTGGTATCGCCGTAATCGTACCGACCCATAGAATAAAGGTAACATGTTATTTACGCCGCACAGTGAACGGCGTCAATTTAAAAACGCATAGAACAATGGTGGAATTTCAGTTTTTTTTTATAATCCCCCCCAAAAAAAGTTAATAAAAAAATTATATGTACCCAAAAATGGTGCTATTAAAAAGTACAACTAATCCCGCAAAAAACAAGTCCTCATACAGCTATGTAGACGAAAAAATAAAAAAGTTATAGCTCTTTGAATGCGACTATAGCAAAACGAATAAAATAGCTTGGTCATTAGGGCCTAAAATGGGCTGGTCACTAAGGGGTTAATCATAACCTAGCCATGATTAAGGACGCAGGAGGCGTCTGAAACGCGTAGGCTTCCCATACCATTGTAACTTCTCCCTGCACTTCAGGATATTATTCTAATTTGATCCTGTTTTAACATTGAAATTAAAACTTGGAATTAGTATCCGTTTTATTTAAAATCAGCGCTGGATCCAACTCCTTCCTTTCCACTATTGGTATATGAACTTATACATTTTTTTTTGCAAAGTGCTGGTATGGTTTAAAATTGAAAAACACTCACATGAGAAGACGTATATGGAAGTTTTCATTTTATAAAATGCATTACTGTGTCTACCATGCAGTTATAGATGTCCAATATAATAAAATGTGACAACAGAAAACACTTATTTTAGATTTGAATGTTTATTATTTGTGTGTGTTGAATTTCAATACCTGCGTTACACTTTGCTCCTTTTATCATAAAATAAAAAATAATATTGTATTAATTTAAGAAATAAATCTATTATATAGCTCTAAACTTGCATTTTTTTTCTGCTGGAGGAAAATAGAAATATATTTTATTATAAATTGTCTCAAAGTAAGATTCCACAGAAGGGCCTGTTCACATCAGCGTTTGGTTTCGGTTCAACCTTTACATCGGAGGAACTGATGAACCAAAAGTGGAACGGAAACCATAGCTTCGGTTTGTATTACCATTGATTTCAATGGTAATGCTTTGATTTCAATGGTAATGCTTTTGTTGAGGTTGGTATCCAATTATTTCCGTTCCGTAAAGTTTGTTTATTTCACGGAAACAATAGCGTTGTAGACTGCGTTATTGTTTCCGTGAAAACTTACGGAACCCAAACAAACGGTAACCACCTGCAACAGAAGCATTACGATTGAAATCAATGGGAATGCAAAAGGAAACTATAGTTTCCGTTTGCCTTTCCGTTCATCGGTTCCTCCGACGGAAAGGTTTAACAGAAACCAAACGCTGATGTGAACAGGCCCAAACAGTGATTTACAATATATATATTTTTTTCAAATATAAAATGTTAATCCATTTATTTAAGTAATACAGCAGGTTTTAAAACAGAGAAACACAACGTAATATTTATTACCCAGATTCTGTAGTTTTTAGAAATATCCCATACGTGGCCCAAACACAGAAACAAAGGAGCACCTTATGGATTTTGGGACCTCCTTTATATTAGGATGTTTTCCAGGCACTATTTATTGTTTGAAGAGGCCTTGAGGGGCCAAAACAAACATGCCGCAAAAGACCTCATTTTGGAAACTAGACCAGTCAAGGAATTTATCTAGGGTTCACGTGAGCATTTTGACCACTCGGGTGTTTTTAAGAAATTAATGTGCAATGAATGTTGCAGATATTAAAAATGTCAGTGTCCAATACAATATGTTGTACCCAGTTTGTGCCACTGTGAAAAAGACCGCTCTCTAATTATTATGCTCTGTTTTAGGATTTTAAAACCCCCGCTTCTTGTGGCCGTAATCTCGTCCATGCACATACGACTCCGGAATGAATGAGCACCATGCGCATTTGAGAACTTAATTGGCGATTTTTTAACAGCATTGGCCCACATTTGCAAAGACTAAATAATAAAAGAAACTGTAAATTAGTGACCCCATTTTATTAATGACTCCCCTGAAGGCATTTATCTAAGGGTTTAGTGAGCGTTTTATCCTCACAGGTTTTTCTATAAATTAGTGCTCAATGGATATTAGAGTAAAAATTGCCATTTTTCCACAGATCTGAAATTTCAGTGCCAAGACTAGAGAGACACCCCTTAAAGTTAAGCAGGTGCTTCTGAGTACTGTAATATCCCATTATATGTGGTCACACACACCACTGTTTGAGCACACTGCCAGGTTCTGAAGGACCGCCATTTGGCTTTTGCTTGGTAGCAGTTTTGTTTGGAGTTTCACTGGTATTTTAATGTGGAGTCATATGTAAGCTGTGTTGAGCTCATCAATGCATAATAAGGCAATATACGGATGTAGCCATCTTTATCTTGACTCTGATAACTTGCTGCATCGTGAGATCACACAACAAAAGCCATTAAAAAAAGTCATTGGAAAAACTCAAGATAAGGGACCTTGCCACTGTGTATTTAATGCGTTAAAAGTCCAGGTAAAGAAGGCTACATCTGTAATAATGAAGAAAATAAATACAATTATTAATCTATAGATGTGTGGTATGCTTTGAAGCGATTGCGGGAATTTTTTGGAGCAGTTTTCGATGAGGTTACTGCGTCAAAATACTCTGTGTGAACTGTCCCATAGGGTGGAAAGGGGTAAAAGCTTGCTTAAAAAACTGAAGCTGCAAGCCAGCCATACATTTTCCTAGCAGAGGCTGTTGCATTTGAAATGCGATATGACATGCCAGTCATATGGAAATCCTCAATGGCTCATGTGGGGAACCCCCTATATGATGTCCTTATAAACTAAAAGGGCATATGGAAAGGTTTTTGCCTTCATGAAAACTCCTTAAACTAAACTTTCTGCAGGTCCTTTACAATGATATGGGATTTTAGCCGTGCATACCTAACCAACCTTCACAAACATCTAAGATTCTTCTCCTTCTGTCGGCCATGAATGTCTAGAGGATTGCATAGAACTGTATTTTATGTGTAGTTTCGCTGACATAGATAAAAATAGTGTGCCTATTTCAGGAACGGACGCAGTGGGAATCTGTAAATAAATTTACGTTTCATAGAAAAAAAGCAATTTAATAAATAATGTAAACATCAAACATAATACCACATAGAACTTTTATATACCAAATAAAAAAATGTAATTGATGCTCAATGGCAACACCTAAAACGCTAACATTAGTGGAACAAAAGAAAAAAAAAAGCCAATATACTGCATGAAATATTAAGCTCACAAACAAAGGTTGAAAAATGCACTAACCTTCTATAGCTGTGATGAAGGCAAACAGAAGCAAGCAGCCAAGTGCAGCCCAACAAACAAAAAAAGAAAGTTAGTCATCCAGCAGAAGAAAAGCATGCACAGCATTTTTACATGGTCAGCGTGTTAATTACATCTAGAAATAGTTAATTAAAATGGTACAGTACCTAACGTGGTAAGCAAAGAGATCAGTAAGACGTTAGCATAGCGCACAATAACTAGTCATTTAAAAAACAATCCGTCACCAGATATCTCGCTCTCAAGCTGCTTACACCGCTGGCATGGTATTGTGAAAAGCATTGCCCACATACCTTTACAAGAGGTCTTTGTTCTTTCAAAATGCTAAAAATAAACTTTAATGCCTCCAGGTGTTGTATGCCAATTACCAATAAAGAGCTCTCGAGGAAAATTGCAGAACACTTTCTGCTACTAATACCTCGCCATTCCCTCCCCTCTCAACCTCTCTGGCAAGCTGCTGCGTCGGATGCCGCTCAACCCAAATCCTGTGCCGTGCAGTCAGGTTCTGGAGCGGGGAGGCATTAGGAGAAGAAGTGCCGCACACTTCCTTCCTGCAACAGAAGACTCTTCATGACTAATTAGGATTTGCTGTCTCGAGGCATTAAAGTTCATTTTTAGCATTTGAAAACAACCAAGACATCTTCTAAAAGGAATGTGGGCAATGCTTTTCATAATACCATACCAGTGGTGTAAGCTGCTTGGTAGTCCCTTTATAGGTATAGTCATCTCATTCAGCCAACCAGTAGCGTGCTCTGTACTGATAAGGGGGAAACCCCGAAAAAATTTCTGCAGATGGGCTGTGTTTCCTTTTAAAGGCGTCTCTGGTTTGGTGAACATGAGACATTTTGCATAGGTATAAGTCATATGATATGTGAAAATATGTTTTTCTTCCTAGGAATGAAATCTTAAATCAGGTTTCACGTATCCGGTTATCTACAGAGAATATATTTTAGTGATGCTGGTTCATGACCATGTGGTACTGTAACAAGTTTCCATGACAAACATATCCAATGCATTTAAATATGTACATACAGTTAAAGTGCCTAAAAAAGTATTCATCCCCCCCTTGGTATGTTTTCCGGTTTTGTTACATTACAACTTAGAATTTAAATAGATTTAAAATTTGATTTTATGTAATGGACCTGACAAAATAGTTGTTACAGTGGTAAAAAAAAACAACTTGTAAAAATTATTTAAAAAAAAAAAAAGAAAACTTGTGAGTGCATATGTATTTGCTATGAAACCCCTATATAAAAAGGTTTGGTTAAACCAATTAACTTTAGAGATCCCATAATTACTTGAATAAGTTCCCTCTGTGTGAAATCAAAGTGTCATATGATCGGTCTTACTTGATAGTAAGGTATCAGTTTTTGCGAACTACACAAATCTTTGTTGGATACTTAAAACTCAGCTTGTAAAATATTACTTAAAGACCTATAATAAGCTGGCAGCATGGGCAAAAACATGGCAAATTAATGTTAAAATTGATAAATGTAATGCAATCCACCTAGGCCCAAGTAATATTCTAATGCATTTAAATATGTATAAGTGAACCAGAGTAAAACCTGGGTAATCTGGTTACAAATAAGCTAGGCAGCTGTACTCAACGTCAAGCAGCAGCTGCAAAAGCAAAGAAGATTTTGGGGTGTATAAAAGAGATAAATACCTGTGATTTAAATATAATATTACCCTTCTATAAATCTCTTGTAGGCCATATCTTGAATATGGGATTCAGTGTTGGGCTTCACGTTGTAAGAAAAATATAGGAGAGCTGGAGAGGGTTCAAAAGAGGGGACTATATATTTAAATGTGATGGGAATTCTCTCTTACAATGAGAGGCTAGAAAAATAGAAAAAAAAAAAGAGAAAAAAGGGCTACATGTTTTAATGATGAGTGGCAACGATGGTTATAACTAATTAGCAATGAATGATGTGTAATTAATTGAGAAACCAATGCAACTGTGTCACATGATGTCAGTATAAATACACCTATTCGGAGAGACCTTTGATTATTCAACACACTAAGCAAGCAACATGAAGACCCTGGTCAGATCAGAGACGAAGTTGTGGAGAAGAGTAGATCAGGATTGAGTTATAAAAGCAAAATATCCCAAACTTTGAACATCCCACAGAGAACCATTAAATCCATTATGACAAAATGATACAACTACAAACCTGACAAGAGAAGGCTGTCCACCAAAACTCACAGACCGAGCAAGGAGGGCATTAAAGCCTTAAGGACACATCCAATTTTTTCAAATCTGACATGTGTCAATCTATGTGGTAATAACTCTGGAATGCTTTTAGGTATCCAAGCGATTCTGAGATTGTTTTCTTGTGACAATGTACTTTATGCTGGTGGTAAAATTTGGTCAATATATTAAGTGTTTATTTGTAAAAAAAAAACTAAATTCAGAGAACATTTTAAAAAACTTAGCATTTTTCTAAATTTAAATGTATTTGCTTGTAAGACAGATAGTAATACCACACAAAATAGTTACTAGTTAATATTTCCCATATGTTTACTTTATGTTTGCATAGTTTTTTTAAAGTATTTTTACTCTTCTAGGACGTTACAAGGCTTAGAACTTTAGCAGCAATTTGTCACATTTTCTGGAAAATTTCAAAAGGACATTTTTTCAGAGACCAGTTCAGTTATGAAGTGACTGAGGGCCTTATATGTTAGAAAGTCCCCATAAATTACCCTATTTTAAAAACTAGATGGCTCAAAGCATTCAAAACAGCATTCAGAAATGTTTTAACTCTTTAGGCGTTTCACAGGAATTAAAGCAAAGTAGAGGGGAAATGTAAAATTTTCATTTTTTTTGCTATGTTAAATACCTTTGTGTCAAAAAAGACAAAAGTATAGAAGGTATGATACCTTTATTGGCGAACCATAAAAGTTCTATATGCAGCTTTCAGAGCACAGAGGCTCCTTCTTCAGGCAGTTTACAAATGAATGACTTCGAAAAAAGCACAACATTTAGATGTTACACAAAGACAATTAGTACATGAGGTGATACATCATTAAGATAAGCCGGGGCAATAAAACAGAGGTTATAGGGGTGATGACTTAGGAGTTAAGGAATCTGGAGTCAATCTGATGGGGGATGTGAAGTGTGTCCATGTAGTGGCTCATAAATCCAGGTGTTAGATTGAGGCCTTGTGTCATAATAAAGGTATCATACCTTCTGTACTTTTGTCTTTTTTGACACAAAGGTATTTAAAATTGCATATTGTTTCTGGCTAACACGGTACTACACTATTTTTTACTGTACTTCATTTTTTTTTTGCTAAAACTCATTGGTAATAATTTTTTTCTTTAACACAGAAGGTTTTACCAGAGAAACGCAACTCAATATTTATTGGCCAGATTCTGCCGTTTTTAGAAATATCCCACATGTGGCCTTAGTGTGCTACTGGACTGAAACACAGGCCTCAGAAGCAAAGGAGCAACTAGTGGATTTTGGGGCCGCCTTTTTTAGAATATATTTTAGGCACCATGTCAGGTTTGAAAAAGGGCTTATGGTGCCAAAACAGTGGAAACCCCCCCCCCCCAAAATTGACCCCATTTTCGAAACTATTTATCTAGGGGTGTAGTTAGCATTTTGACCCCAGTTTCTTTACTAAACTTATTGGAATTAGTCTGTAAAAATGAAAATCTAGTTTTTTCTAAAAAAAAATGTTTTTAATTTTTATAAAGAATAAATGAGAAAAAGCACCCCCACATTTGTAAAGCATCTTCTCCTGATTACGGCAATGCAACATATGTGGTAATAAACTGCTGTTTGGACCCGCGGCAGGGCTCACAAGGGAAGGAGCACCATTTCGATTTTGGAGAGCAGATTTTGCTGGAATAGTTTTCAGTGCCATGTCGTATTTGCAACGCCCTGGAGGTACCAAAACAGTGGAAACCACCCAAAAGTGACCCATTTTTGAAACTGCACCCCTCAAGGAATATTTCTAGGGGTATAGTTAGCATTTTGACCCCACACGTGTTTTTGCAGAATTTCTGAGATTTATGCAGTGAAATTGAAAATCTAATTTTTTTTCTAATAAAATGTAGTTTTAGCTCAGATTTTTTCATTTTTACAATAGATAAGGGAGAAAAAGCACCCCAACATTTGTAAAGCAAACTCTTATGAGAACAGCAATACCCCATATGTGGTAATAAACTGCTGTTTGGACACACGGCGGGGCAAAGAACGGACGGAGAGCCATTTGACTTTTGGAGCTCAAGTTTTGCGGCGCCATGTCACATTTGCAAAGCCACTGAGGGGCCAAAATAGTGCAAACCCCACAAAAGTGACCTAATTTGGGAAACTACACCCCTCGTGGAATTTATCTAGCGGTATAGTAAGCATTTTGACTCCACTGTTTTTTTGCTGAATTTATTGGAATTAGGCAGTGAAAATTATGAAAATCTACATTCTTTGCACTAAAATGTTGCATTTTTTTTTCATTTTCACAAGGAATAAAGGAGAAAAAGCACCGCAACAACTGTAAAGCAATTTCTCCCAAGTACGGCAATACCCCATATGTTGTAATAAACGGCTGCTTGGACACGCGACAGGGCTCAGAATGGCAGGAGTGCTACTTGGCATGTAGATTTTGGTTGATTGTTTTTTGGGTGCCATGTCGCATTTGCAGAGCCCCTGAGGTACCAGTACAGTAGAAACCCCTGAGAAGTGACTCCATTTTGGAAACTATACCCCTCAGTGTAATCATCTATGGGTGTAGTGAGCATTTTGATCCCTCGGGTGTTTCATAGATTGTATTAGAATGTGGCAGTGAAAATGAAAAATTTTTTTTTTTCACAAAAATATGTTGTTTTGCACCCAATTTTTTTTTCCCACAAGGAGTACTAGGAGAAAAAAACAACACAATTTGTTAAACAATTTCTCCCGAGTACGGCAATACCCCATGTGTGGCCCTATACTGCTGTTTGGGCACATGGCAGAGCTCAAAATGGAAGAAACACCATTTGGCTTTTAGAGCTCACATTTTGCTGTTCTGGTGTACAGCCGCCATGTCACATTTGCAGAGCTCACTTAGGTATCAGAGTAGAGTGTAAATCCCTGAGAAGTGACTCATTTTGTAAACTACATCCCTCAAGGCATTTATCATTTGCCTGGACATATGACAGGGTTTAGGAGTGAAAGGAGTGTGTGAGGCCTATTTTGGTGATTTTCACAGCATTAGCCCACAATGGCAGGGCTCTGGGGTCAAATAGTAAAACAAACCCCCAAGTAGTGACCCCCATTTTGGAAACTGCACCCCTGAAGGCATTTTATTAAGTGGTGTAGTGAGGATTTTGACCCCACAGGTTGATTTTTTTTATCAGAAATTAATGCTCAGTGGACCGTGCAAATTGCAAATTTACACAGGTATATGCCATTTTAGTGCATAATATGTTGTGCCCAGTTCGTGCCACTGAAGACAAATACCTCAAACTGGTAAGCGGGTTCTCCCGGGTATGGCGATGCCATATATGTGGACGTAAACTTCTGATGGGGACACTGTAGGGCTCAGAATGGAGGGAGAGCCATTTGGCTTTTGGAGCGCAGATTTTGTTTAGTGGTAGTTTTCTTTGGGGTTTTGCTGGTATTTCAGTTTATAATGTGGGGGCATATGTAAGCTGTCCGGAGTACATCAGGGCATAATAAGAGGGTATAATAATGGGATAAATAAATAATATTTTATAGATAGGTGGCTTGTGTTGTTCTGATACATTAGCCCCGTGTACCCCTGAGGACGCTACCTAGTAGCGAAACATGTCGGGGGGGCTGTTAGGATTTTAATACCTACCGCTGACCGGACTCACTATTCCTGACTAGCTAATCTAACAATATAACTGGCTAGGGAACTGGCTAGGGAACTGCACATTATTCCTAAGTCAACCACTATTTATGCCTGTAATCATACAGGTAACTGACAACTAAGTCCGGTGTCTAGGTAGTGATAATTTTAACTCTAAATCTATGTGGTCTGTCTGGCTATACGTAGCCTAATAAAGGTTATTATATATATTATTTTTCATTCTTACTGTCAATTGGTAGTTGGGAAATTGGGCTTGGCTGCTTGCAGGCAACCTTCCTTTTTGTACTGATAAATGGTGCCCAATCTTATCCACTTTTAGACACTGCACATTTTGCATTGTCACATTCTGAGAGCCAGAATTTCTTTATTTTTTCACCTCCGTAGCTTTGTGAGGGCTTATTTATTGCAGGACAATTTGTAGATCTCATTAGTGCCATTTTGGGGTACCATTTTTTGATCACATTTTATTTCATTGTTTTGCCAAGCAAGGTGACCAAAAACCAGCAATACTGATGTTATTTTTTTTTTTTCTTACAGCATTCGCTATGCGCTATGAATGACAATTTTACTTTATTCTGCGGGTCAGTACGATTACGGCGATACCATATGTATATATTTTTTCTTATGTTTTGCAGCGTCTGCACAATAAAATCACTTTTGTTTCAAATTATTTATTTTTTGTGTCGCCATATTCTGAGAGCCATAACTTTTTTATTTTTCCGTCAAAAAAGCTACGGGAGGGCTTGTTTTTTGCGGGACGGGCTTCAGTTTTAAATGTTATCATTTTGGGGTACATGCATCTTTTAGATCTCTTTTTTTATTCTGTTTTGGGAGGGGTAGTGACTAACAAACAGCGATTTTGGAATTATTATATATTTTTACGGTGTTGACCGTGCGGGTAAAATAGTGTGATATTTTTATAGTTCTGGTCGTTAGGGACGCGGGGATACCACATGTGTGTACTTTTTTTATGTTTTCCGTTTCCCGGTATTCTAATACACTGTACTACCTACATAGTGCAGTGTATTAGAGCTGTCAGCTATTCACTGACAGCAAGCCTATTAGGCTTCACCTCCCGGCGGGGCCTAATAGGTTTCCGTACTAGGAAGCAATTGTTAGTCTACGGTTGCCATAGCAACCATCGGAACCCCCGCCGGTGCCGATGGTTGCCATTAGAAACCATTGGGTGCGATCTAAGGCGTTAATCGGCCATATCGGAGCCTAGCTCCGGTCCTGGCCGTTAGAGCACGATGTCAGCTTTGACAAACAGCTGACACCCGAGCCTGTGGCAACTATCATGGTTGCTGACAGGCTAGAAGACACTTCGATGCAGCGATCTCTTTAATCACTGCATCTAAGGAGTTAATCGGCCGGGTCTGAGCCTAGCTCCGGTCCTGGCCGTTACAGCGGGATGTCGGACAGCCGATAACAGGCAGTGTTGGCCATCACATACAACACCTCATGGAGCTGTGATTGGTCAGTCTGCTGTGACTGACCAATAACAGCAATCGCCGGCCGGGAACCGCTGTGATTGGTCCCCTGCCATCTTACAGTTCCAATCAACTGTCAAACAGTTGACGGCATAGTTCTGTCACCCTGTCCTTTGACAGGGTGACAGTTTTTAGCCAGGATGCATCGGTACGTCCCGGTGCCTTAAAGAACTGCAATACAGGACGTACCGGTGCGTGCTGGTGCGGTAGGGGGTTATTCAGAGATTCAACTAAGACACCAACGATATCACTCCAAAGATCCAAAGAGCGGAGATTGAAGTATCTGTCTATAGGACCACTGTTAGCCGAGCATTTTACAGAGAGGGACTTTATGGAAGAGTGGCCAGGAAAAAGCCATTGCTTACAAAAAAAACATAAGAAAACAAGTTTTGAGTTTGTCAAACAGCATGTGGCATACTTTCCAAATGCATGGAAGGTTCTCTTTTTGGTCAGATGAGACTAAAACTGGACTTTGTGGCTATCATGGGAAACGCTATGTGTGGCGTAAACACAACACGTCCCATTACCCCAAGAACACCATACCCATAGTGAAGCATGGTGGTGGCAGCATCTTGAGATGTGGAGATGCTTTTCATCGGCAGGGATTGGAAAAATGGACAGGATTGAATGAAAGAGGGATAACCGTAAATCCGGGGCAATGCTTGAGGGAAACCTGTTTCAGTCTGCCACCTTCCAGAAGGACAACGACCCTAAGCATACTGGAGTGGTATAAGGGGAAACATTTAAATGTTATGGAATGGCCTAGTTAAAGCCAAGACCTTAAGCCCATTGGTAATCTGTGGCTTAACTTGAAGACTGCTGGACACCAATGAAACCCATCTAACTTGGAGGAGTTGGAGCAGTTGTGCCTAAAAAAATTAATTAAAGACAAAAAATCCTTTTATCTAGATGGGCGAAAATAATAGAGACAAACCCCAAGAGACTTGTATCTGTAATTGCAGCAAAAGGGGATCCACAAAGTATTGACTTCCAGGGGGTGAATACTTATGCAGTAAATTGTCTGTTTTTGAGTCTTAATTATTGTTTGTGTCAAAGTAAAAAATATATTGTTTTCACCTTCAAAGTAGTAGGTATGTTGTGTAAATTAGAAATTGTACCAACCGTCCAAAAATCGATTTTAAGGTTGTAATGAAGAATAAGAGGAAAAACACCAAGGGATGAATATTTTTGCAAGGTGCTGTATATCTAAATAAAAATGTAAGATATCACAGTCACATATAGAAAGGATATAAGCATGGTAATCAACACTTTCAACAGCAGGGAAAAGACTTGGCAAAATAGAATTCAACAGCTGAAGAGAGAGTGCACCCCAAAGAAAAAACATTTTCATTCCAGATTTTATTTACCACTGTATTTTAATACAGTTGTGGGCAGTAACACTGTATTCAGTATCCATGATACAGTTCCAAAATATGGTCGTGTGCATGGGACCTAAGTCTGAGGAGTTGAGATAATTGATTCATTGTGCCTTATAATGTAAAATATCTGCAGGAAATTGTCAAGTAGCACTCATTATTACTTTTTTCCTGTTTAATGATAAAAACGAATGCAGATAAAGTTAACAGATCAACCCAAGAAGACAAAAGACATCATCATAGCCCTCCAATTTTAATTAGAGCACTATACACCGAGACAATATTCTCAAATATTCCATTAGCAGAAATACAATTACCCACAAGCTCATTTATATAACAAAAATAGAGAGCCTCACTTGTAATTATATTGGGGATTTCTTCCTTCTCTCATTGAATTAGATTGAACCAGTGCAAAGACCAGATTAAACTATTTGAAAATCATTTTTCTATATATTCTATCGCTATTTTACAGTTTCCATTTTAAGCAAATTGTTAAATCCATTCAACAAGAATTTACAGTTTGATCTTGGACTCATTAACTATTTTACAGAGGCAATTTCCTCACAATGGCCAAATTAACATTTAAGCCTATAAAATTACAATCCATGAAAACAGATTTATTTTCAGGGTTTGGTGTTTAAAATGATCTAAAAAATACTGTGGTCGTACATGAAAAATGGCTTAAATTACCACCACAAGATACTTTGTTTGTCGAAGTCTTGTCATTACTAAATTTTAATGAAGAAATATGAAGTGTCAATGATATTGTGCATGGAAAACTATTGTAAACCCTTTTTTATACATACATTATATACTACTTGATGTACTAGTCCACAATTGCTGGGGCTTAGGAGGAGAGCTGTATTTTACGATGTTGCACCATTCCCACACTGGCATTTGGCATTATAGTTCATTCTCGGCCAGCTCTGATATCCGACCCACAGTGGGAAATGTAAGATTGGACTTATTGGTAATCCATTTTTATTGGCAACACAACAATGCCATAAGAGACCGCCTCCATGCTTGACAGGAAACAGGAACCTCCGAAACCGCTTTAACCCTTTAGTGACCAGCCTATTTTAGGCCCTAATGACCGAGCAATTTTTTTTTTGGTTTTTCTATAGTCGCATTCAATGAGCTATAATGTTTCTATATTCCTTTCGACACAGCTGTATGAGGACTTGTTTTTTGGGGTATTTATAATTTTTTGATTAACGTTTATTAACTTTTTTTCGGGGGAATAGAAAAAAAACCTGAAATTCTGCCATTCTTCTATGCGTTTTAAATGGATGCTGTTCACTGTCGTAAATAACACGTTACCTTTATTCTATGGGTCAGTAAGATTACGATATGTTTTACGACTTTTGCACAATAAAAGCACTTTTGAACTAAAATTATTTGTTTTTGCATCGTCGCTCTCCAAGAGCCGTGATTTTTTTATTTTTCCGTCAATGTAGTAATATTTTGGGTTTGTTTTTTTCCAGGACAAGACGTAGTTTTGATTGGTACTGTTTTGGGGTACATGGGGCTTATTGATTAACTTTTATTATGACTTTGGGGGCAATTAAAAAAAATAGCAGTTTAGCCATTTTTTCAATACATATTAACTTTATTGTTTGAGTAATTATGGTCACGGCGATACCATATATGTATACTTTTATTGATTTTTTTTTACACTTTTACTAAATAAAATCACCTTTTATTTTTTTACAGTAATTTTTATTTCACATTACTTACTTATTACTTATTTTTTTTAGTCCCACTAGGGGACTTTACTATGCGATCTTTAGATCGCTGCTAAAATGCTTTTGTATACTTAGTATACCAGAGCATTATTGCGTGTCAGTGTAAATCTGACAGGCAATCTATTAGGACGTGCCTCTGGCACATCCTAATAGGCATATGCCCAGGGCAGACCTGGGGGATTATATCAGGCCGCCGGCTACCATGGCACCCAATCGGAGACCCGCGATTGCATTTGCGGGCCGCCGATTGGTGAGAAAGGGAGCTCCCTCCCTCTGTAAACAAACTAAATGCTGCGGTCGCTATTGACCGCGACATTTAACGGGTTAAACAGCCGCGATCTAAGTAAACTTCGATTGCGGTCGTTGGAGCAGGAGCCCAGCTCCAGCCTGCACAGGACACCCGTGAAGGGCTTATACTGGGCCGCCGTGAAAAGGTGACGGCCTAGCCTAAGGCCCATTAGTGACTGCCATAATACTCATAATACATAATAATAATAATAGGTCAACGAACTGTAGTTTCTACTGTGGCTCACGGGACCTAGAGATGCGCAAGAAATATTAAGTTATTAATTCTGGCGCATCATGAAGCCCCCCCACACATGCAGCCGCTCGGCTAGCCCCCCCCCCCCACACAACCAACACACACACCACCCGCACACTGCACACATACCCCAATGCCTGCCACACACGGCAAACCACCACACAACCCCCCCCACAGACACACATGCACCCCCCCACAAGCATCCTGCACGCACCCTGTGGTCACATAGCTGAAGCATACAATTCCCGACCATGAATTATGGAAACCGTGTAGCTCGCTGAGCTACGCTTTTTCCGTAACTACCATAGTACTAAATGGCAGTTACAGAAGCAGCGTAGCACGCGAGCTATGCTTTTTCTGTAACTACCATTCAGTTCTACGGGAATTACAGAAACAGCGTAGCTCACCGAGCTATTTCCATGGTTCATGGTCAGAAATCACACGCTTCAGCCACAACACATCAGTAGAACGGGGTTTAGGGGGCCCCGTTGTAGAGAAAGGTGCGGATCCCAGCGGTGGGACTTGCATCTATCTGCAATTTATGACATATCCAGTGGATATGTCATAAGTGTCTCTGATGGGAAAACCCCTTTAGTGGTAAATTTAGAATAGAGTGAAGAAAAAAAAGCTCCTATATGGGGCGCTCCCGTTGGTGATAGATGCACAATCCCGATGAGAGGATGAGTTTCTTTTTATTTATTCTGAATGAACATATAATTTGACAAACACTAATATAAAATGAAGTGCTACACGTTTCAACATAGGACCTAGGTCTTCATCAGGCTTATTAATAAAACAAACACATGCATTCCTTTTATACCCACTAAAAGGAAATAATTCTGGGTCAAATGTGCGGGTGTTGGTTCAAAGTGGGAGTGCCAAGTGCCCGTTCCTCTGCCAGTGACCATTATCTAACTATTTACAGTCAAAAACATGGGCAGAGACAGAATAAAATTTTCCCTAAAAACTTTCTATTGTACCTTAACCCCTTCCCGACCACCCCACGTAGATTAATGGGCTGCAGAGCTGGTCCTTGTGCCTGCAGTCCATTAATCCACGTGTGCTCCTAACAGAGCACACAGGCGGTCCCCACAGCCCAGCATCTCCCAGTACGGGCTGCTACTAGCAGCCTTAGTACTGGGGGAAAACATCGGGTCGGATCACAGCGGTGATCCGAACCGATTAACCCCTTAAATGCGCAAGTCAGTAGCGACCACCGCATTTAAGTTGTTATAGCAACATCGGCACCCCTCTACGCGATTGTGGGGGCCGATTGTTGTGGGGGGTGATTGCTATGGCAACCGGAAGCCTAGTAAAGGCTTCCAGTCTGCCATTTATGGAAAGCACAGTCTGCCTCCTGTCAGTGTGAAACTGACAGGTATAATACACTGCAATACATAAGTATTGCAGGGTATTATAACAACGATCCAACAATTGGATCTTCAAGTCCCTATTGGGACTAAAAAAAAAAAATTTTACAAAAAAAATGGACAAAAGTAAAATGTCAAATAATAAAATAAAAAATCGCCTTTTCTCGTATAAAGTCCTTTATTATTAGAAAAAAAATAAACTATGTATAATTGGTATTGCCGCGTCCTTAACGGCCTGAACTATAAAAATATAATGTAGCTTATCCCGCACGGTGACCGCCATAAAAAAAATAATAAAAAACGATACCGGAATAGCTATTTTTAGTCACTTCTGCTCCCAAATAATTGCATAAATAGGGATCAAAAATTGTACCAATAAAAACTAGTTTTTTTCCGCAAAAAACAAGCCCTCACACAGCTTTCCTGATTCTCTTAGAATATGGCGACACAAACAATTTTTTTTTTTTTAAACTGTGAATTTATCGAGCAAACACCGTAAAACATAAAAAAACCTATATACATATGGCATCGCCATAATCGCATCGACCCACAGAATAAATTAAATATGTAATTTATAGCACACGGTGAACGCCGTAAAAAAAAAAAAAGAATAAAAAACAAAACAAAAGAAGTTTTGACGGCCTAATTACACTAAATTTAGCAAAAAACCTATGGGATCAAAATGCTCACTATACCCCTAGATAAATTATTTATAGGGCTGTAGTTTCCCAAGTGGGGTCCCTTCTGGGGGGTATCCACTGTTTTGGTCCCTCAGAGGCTTTGCAAATGCGTCATGACACCGAAAACCAATTGAGTAAACTTGAGTTCCAAAAGCCAAATAGCGCTCCTTCCCTTCGAAGCCCTGCTGTGTGTCAAAACAGCCATTTATTACCACATACGGGGTATTGCCGTAATCAGTAGAAATTGCTTTACAAATCCTGGGGAGCTTTTTCTTCTTTATTCTTTGTAAAAACTGAATTTTTATGTTTTATTGGAAACAATTTAGATTTTAATTTTTACGCACTAATTCCACTAAATTCAGCAAAAAAACTGTGGGGTCAAAGTGTTCACTATACACCTTGATGAATTCCTTGATCTCTGTAGTTTGCCAAATGGTGTCTTTTTGGGGGGTGTTTCCACTATTTTGGCCCCATAAAACCTCCTCAAACCTGACACGATGCTTAAAATATATTCTAATAAAAAGGAGGACCCAAAATCCTCGGTGCGCCTTTGCCTCTGAGGCCGGTGCTTCAGTCCATTACCACACTAGGGCCACATGTGGGATATTTCTCAAAACTGCAGAACCTGGGCAATAAATATTGAGTTGTTTTTCTCTGGTAAAACCTTTTGTGTTACAGAAAAAAATGGATTAAAATGGATTTTCTGACAAAAAAAGAAATTTATAAATTTCCCCTCTACTTTGCTTTAAATTCCTGTGAAATACCTAAAGGGTTAAGAAACATTCTAAATGCTGTATTGAATACTTTGAGGGGGCAGTTTTTTTTAAAATTGGGTGACTTATGCGGGTCTCTAATATAGAAGGCCCTCCAAGCCACTTCAGAACTAAACGGGTACCTATAAAAATAGGTTTTGGAATTTGTTTTGAAAATGTGAGAAATTGCTGCTAAAGTATTAAGCCTTGTATCATCCTAGAAAAAGAAAAGGATGTTCAAAAAACGATGCCAACCTTAAGTAGACATATGGGAAAAGTTAATTAGTAACTATTGTGTGTGGTATTACTATCTGTCTTACAAGCAGATACATTTACATTTAGAAAAATGCTAATTTTTGCAAATTTTCTCTTAAGTTTGGTGATTTTCACAAACAAATACTGAATTTATTGATCACATTTTTCCACTAACATACAGTACAATATGTCACGAGAAAATCTCAGAATCACTTGGATAGGCAAATACCACATAAAGTGACATGTCAGATTTGAAAAAATTAGCTGCGTCCACAAGGCCAAAACAGGCTCAGTCCTGAAGGGGTTAATGTAGAAGGTTTATGTAAAATGGTTCTGTTTTATTATGTAAATACAGGTGAAAAAAGTCCTAGATTAATATATTTTGTGGTACGATTTAATCTTTAAGGACAAAAAAACTGCAGCGGCATCATTGTTGGTCTACACGAGCTACGTTTAGGGCCAACCTTCTCTATTAGTATGTAATCCCATACAGGACTTCCTGCAGACTTTGTTGACTAAATCCCAAGACCGTATGGGACTCATACATAAAAGAGACTTCTGTCCATAGCAAATAGTCCACTTAAAAACACTATTGGAAAAATAAAAGGTGAACCTGATCAGTTTCTAAAACGCTGTTAAAAAAGAAATAATGTCTTACTGAGGAAACAATACAACTAACAAATGTCTAGTGTTAAAGTAATAGTAAATGTTGTTGTCTTCCAGGAATCTTTCTTGGAATCCTGTCTGGGAAACACTGCACTACACACTTTGTGATACCATCAATATTTGTAAGTCGGTCAGAGGCATTGTTAAAATTCACTTAACAGTGAATAACAGTGGCATTAACTTTTCTCCATAGCTCCATTTACTACTTAGACAGCAATCCGCTTCCACCATGTGAGCACCACAGCGGGACAGTCGTCATCACTAGAAGGATATTGGAAGTCACTTCCACCTCACTTCTCTGTATACAATACCTACATTCAGAAAAGGTCAAACATGCATGTCAAGGGTATCAGGGGTGGTTACTGCCAGCCAAAAAGAGCTCTAGATAATCAAGTGTATAGCCAGCAGACAAAAGTTAAATCCTTAAAGGGGCATTCTCAACATAGGACTTGGTTTATTTTTTTAAATGTTGCCTAAAGGTACGTTATGCTTAAAAACTACTATTTGACGTGTTTTTATTTCAGATTAAATTCACCGTGCAGTTCTATGCATTTTCCTCATTGGCGGATGGGCATAAGAAAACAATGGCTAAGCTCTGCGATCCGCAGAAGCCTGAACCCGTCCCACTCATATGTACTCAGAGAAACGATATCTTGTCAACACTAGCAGTATGGCTGCAGGTTTCTGCGCATTCCCAGGGCCAATCTGTTCTTTTTACACGGTTCTCTCTATGTACTCTGGTTGTTTGGGAGGGAGCTAGTGGGCAGTATATAATCGCCTCCCCCCATAAGACCCGTACAAGGGATTTGAGGAAGATGTGCAGTTGTCCACCTACATTACCTGTTATAGTGGATGTACACGTACGTTGGCGACCAATTACGATGAACAGCCTCTCATCGGCACGGGAACATATCTTTGCATGGAGGCAGGAGTTGTTGTTTTTTTTCAATTAATTATAATTAAAGAAAAGTAGAATTTCCTTCTGGAAATATATTTTAATATGATTACGGTTTTCAAACTACCCTTGGACCAGAAATATTTTTAAAAAAATGTTTGCACCTTAGCAATGTAGCTGTGTGGACTTTTCTGTGTAAGCGCAAGTGATACTTAATTTGTGGGCGCCATTTTGTGGTTCATTTAAGTTCTTATTTGGATGGCATACACCATTTTTAACATTATGTTTTAAATATTAGTGCATGAACATTATCCTTACATACAGTACTAAACTTAACCATTTTCTAAAAGGAATATAAACCTACACCCTACATATCTTCATAAAAGCATTTAAATGTCACCTTCGCAAATAGAATTCAATAGTTGGAAAGGATTTGCTATATTGCAAAGCAGGATATATATGAGCAGGATTTGTTTTCTTCAATAGACTGGCTATTTTACGAAATAATGCTGCTCCTCTGTGAATGGCAGTCTTATAATGGCAAGTATATTCACGAGGACTACATTTTAATATTCCCATGCTCAGAGAACAAGCACCTATAATTAATTTTCAAAGTGAATTCTAAATTTATTAAATTCAAATTTCTCTAAGAAACGGTCAGGCAATGGCAAGGTCTGCTGATGCTTCTCCATAAAGGGGGAGGAATGCAATATCACACTATGACTGATCTAAGGTCAACATGCGTGTCATTGTGGCACTGAACTACTTAAGTGGATGAAGTAAAGATATAAAACAATACATAGAAATTGTTCATGACAGAAAAGAGGAAAAACTTTATTTTCTAGCAGCAGGAACAAGAGTGACATCTTGTGACATTTCTTTAAAGCAAACAAAAATCATTAAAATGAGTTTCTATTCAGAAGCTATGCTTTAAAGCACCAAAAATATGTAGTAAAAAGAAAAATTTAGGGGGTTATCCAGAATTTTAAAATTGATGGCCTATCCTTAGGATAGTCCATTAATATTCGTTTGGTGGGGGTCTGACTTTCAGAACCCCCACCAAACAGCTGTCCGAAATAGCCGAGGCGCTCGTACAAGCGTCGCAGCTTCCTCTTTATTTACATGGATTTCATTTTTGTTCATACTTGCACACGCTATTAAATACGTAGTGGCAAGGTATTGCAGCACTGTCCCATTCACTTGACTAATACAACACTGCAATACCTTGCACAGCCTCTGCGAAAGCAACGGCGTGACAATAGAAGTAGGTATTAGACCTACCGGTAATTGTATTTCGAGGAATCCTTCATGACCGCACCACAGGAGGTTGCCCTATTGACCTCTATAGGGACAGGAAGACAGAGAGTTTAAAAGGCCCCTCCCACCACCAACTCGCCAGTGTTTTTCAATTACTACACCAGGATGGATGCAACCCTATTTTATTTATAGGGCTAATAACTGACATTTTACTTGCACAAATAAGAATTGCAATAAAGGGAGGGAATGTAAGGGTGCTGTCATGATGGACTCCTGGAAATACAATTACCGGTAGGTCGAATTCCTACTTTCCATACATCCCTCATGACAGCACCACATGAGCAATACCAAATTATAATGCTCAGGGCGGGACTACGTATTGGAGCACTTTCAGTCCTAAACTTAAATCCGTATCAGACAGAACCTCTAGCCTATAATGTTTGCAAAATGTATGATGGCTTGACCAGGTGGCAGCTCTGCAGATTTGGTCCATAGAGGCTTCTCTTCTTTCTGCCCAGGATGCCAAAACTGCCCTTGTTGAATAGGCTTTAATACCTTGTGGACACAGAGTCCTTGGGACTTGTAGGCTTCCTGTATGGTAGTTTTTACCCATCTCGCTAGAGAGCCTTTTGAGGATTTCTTTCCTCTATTCTTTCCCACATACAGGACAAATCGATTTTTATCCGGTCTCCAAGTGAAGGTTCTATCCAGATACTGAAGAATTGTTCGCCTCACATCCAGGCAATGGAATTTTTCTTCTTTTTGGTCTTTAGGATCTGGACAAAAGGAAGATAGAATTATTTCTTGGTCTCTATTCTAGTTTTAAAATGATTTTGTTTTCTTGAACTTTTAGGTAGGATTTCTCCAATCCTTCTTTCTGATATAATAGCGACCAAAAATGCAGCTTTTAGAGTTAAAAAAATGCATATTAATTGCGTTGCGAGGCTCAAAAAGGGAGGATCGCAAAGAGCCATTAACACTACATTTAAATCCCAGGTAGGTACCGATTTCTTTAGGGAAGGTTTCAATTTAGAAACTGCTTGAGCGAATCTTTTGATCCACCTATGTTCAGCTAAAGGAGTATTGAAAAAAAACTGACAAGGCTGAAATTAGCACTTTTAAAGGTACTAGGGCTAAGCTCTTTTTTGAATCCTGATTGTAAGAAATCTAGGATCTTCGCGATGTTGGGAAGAAAGGGGTCTGGTCCCAGATCTCCAAACCAGGAACAGAATTTCTTCCAAATTGTTTTTATATATTTTCGATGTAACTTCTTTATGGCTTAGTAAGATAGTGGAAATTACCTCGTCTGACAAACCGTGGTTTCTCAGGATCAGTCTTTCAGGATCCAAGCTGATAACTTCAGAGTTTTGATTCCTTGAAAGAATAAGGGACCCTGGGAGAGAATGTTCTTCTTGACTGTGAGCATGATGAGGTCTTCCAATGCTAGGTACTTTAGGACTGGAAACCAGCTTCTTTTTGGCCAATAGGGAAGAATGATGAGAAGTTTTGTCAAATCTTCCTGAATTTCGCTTAATACCACTGGTATTAGAGGAAACGGAGGAAAGGCATAGGCCAGATCCATGTCCCAGGGTTGGGATAATGCATCTACTCCAATGGGTTGTCTTTGAGATTTAGTGAGAAAGATGTCTCTATCTGGGAGTTTTTTCTCGTGGCAAATAGGTCTATTTGGGGATAACCCCACCTTCGGGTTAAGGACTGAAAATTTCCTTGTTCAGGGACCACTCATCGGGGTCTATTTTTTCCGACTTAGGAAGTCTGACGGTTCTCTGAGCCTTTTAGCTGGACCGCAGAAACCGATGGGACATTTTCTTCTGCCCAACTGAAGATTTGTGCAGAGAGGGCCTGAAGATGTGTGTCTTGTTCCTCCCTGATGACGAAGAAAGGACACTGTCGTTATGTTGTCCGATAATATTCTTACCTGCATACCTTTTATGAATGTCTCCCATACGGCTTTTAGTTTTCTGAAGTTTGAGGACATAATCTTCATCTGAACAGGCCATATGCCCTGAAAATGCTTGTCTAGGCTCACCAGCCATGTTTGTTGGCATCTATGGTATTTACTATATAAGCAGAAGTTTTCCATGGGACTCCTTTGCTTATGTGGTTTGGGCAGAGCCACCAGTGGAGAGATGACTTCACTGTATCAGGAATCTGAAGTCCTGTTTTCGATCCCACTGGGACAGGATTAGATTCTGTAAGAGTCTGGAGTGGAAAGGACTTCATGGAATGGATTGGATACAAGAAGTCATCAATCCCAACATCTGCATTCCTTCCCTTTTGGAACAGGTTCTTTTTTCCCCAAAATTTCCTCACTTCGGTCAGTAGAAAGGTTTGTTTCTCCCTTGGGAAGACGGAATGTTGGAGGGAGGAGTCGAACAGCACTCCTAGGAAGATCTTCTGTTTTTGGGGATGAAGACTTGACTTCTCGAAGTTGATTATCCATCCCAATTCCTGTAGTAGAGAAAGAACCTGTAACCGATGGCTGTTTAGGATAGACGGAGTATCTGCTGTCAGCAGGAAATAGTCTAGATATGGGATAATCACTATGCTTTGACTTCTTAAAAAATGGCATAATCTCTGCCATATTTTTGTAAAAGTTCTGGGGGAGGAGGAAATGCCGAAGGGGAGACAGACAAATTGGAAGTGAACGACGGAAGGACCGTTCTGAATCGCGAATCTGAGGAATCTCTGGTAAGCTGGATGGATAGGGACGTGATAGTACGCATCCTTTAAATCTATCATACACATTGATGCTTCTTTCCTTACTAGAGGAGTATTCGATCTGATAGACTCCATTTTGAACTTGCGATATTTCACCTATTTGTTCAATAATTTCAGGTTGATTATTGTCCTGTAAGAACCGTTTGGTTTCTTGACCAAGAAGATTTTTGAATAGTGGTCCTTGAATCTTTCATTGTGGGGTACTGGAGCAATCGCTTTTAACTGTAGCAGCTTCTGGACGTCCAGGATGAGGAATTGATGAAGATCTCTTGATTGGTACTTGGTTAATAGAAATTTCTATTTTGTACCCTTATTCTAAAATTTGTAGAACCCAAGGGTTCTGGGTTATTCTGGTCCAGTTGGAATAAAAATGTAGGAGCCTTCCTCCTACACTCCTGGCATAATTGCTTTGAGGGCTGAAATTAGTTATTGGGGTTGAGGAGATATCCTCGACCCCTTCCCCCCCTTGGGGAAACTCCAGCGACCGAACTTACCTTTCCCTCTGTAGTTCTGTAAGGTTACTTCCCTCTGTTGGCAAAACTTACTAAACTGAGGGGTCTTTTTAGGTTTCTCTTCTGAAAAGATCCTTTTTTCTATGCGTTGCACTTTCCAGCATGTTATCCAGGAGAGGACCAAACTTCAGAGATCCTGTAAACGGAATGGAACATAGTTTGTTTTTAGACTTCGTGTCTCCTGACCACATCTTGCGCCATAATGCTCTTCTAGCAGCATTTGATAGAGCCCCATTCCTAGCAGCAAATCTAATGGATCTGGCTGATGCGTCTACCAAGAATCCGGTTGCCATTTTTAGTAAGGGTAGAGATTCTAATATATATTCTCTTGATGTTTTCATCATTAAATGGGCCTCCAGTTGGTTTAACCAAATAAACATTGATCTTGCTACAGATGTGGCCGCGATATTTGTAGAGATTAAAGCAGATGAGGAGTCCCAAGCTCTTTACAGCAGTCAATCTGCCTTCCGGTCCCTGGGGTCCTTTAACAGAGGAATCTTCTAAGGGGATTGCGTTTTTTTTTAGCAACCCTAGTCACTGGGACATCTCATCCAAGGTTTCGTGTCTTCGGGATCAAAGAGAAGTCTGTTGTTAAATTCCCTTGCAATGAAGTGTCTCTTTTCTGAATCCTCCCATTCCATCGTTACCATTTTCTTGAGATTCTCATTTACAGAATAATAGCCCTAAGTTCAGACAAACGTCGGATGTTCCTCTTTTAGTAGTTTTGCGATGCAGTCTTGATACAACAGTTTCTTATGCGATTCTAGCAGTTTTTTTCCACAAGTCGCACATTTTTTAACTTTCTTTTTAGGGTCAGTTTGTCTCTGAGAGGAATCTTTATCCTAGAGAAAACAAAGGCAGGTAAAGTAAGGTTTACTTACATACGGAGTCCTAACCTTTACTCCAAGGGTGAGACTCACATGACCCGGGGACATATCTGGAATTCCATCAGAACGAGGTAGTTCCATCACCGCAACAAGCAACAGGCTAATGCAATATCCAATCAACAAGATATATAGGCTTTAAGGCTGTATACATAATTCCACGTTAGAGGTATTATCTCTAACCACATACTTGTGTGGGTCCCTTTAAATGCGGGTGTTTTGTATACCCCGCCTTTCAAGATGGCTGCGGACCGGAAGTAGCCCGGCGTCATTTCCTGTCACGGCTACTCCATGAGATGTGGCCGCGTCAGAGCCGGCGACTCAACACTTCCAGCTATGCAACCGCTCACGAGGATATCACCGGCGCTACCAACCTTATGGAGCTCCGGTCCTCTCATGGTCTCGCAGCCCCGGCCGAAGCCTGGCTTGGGAATCCTGAACTTGTACACTACCGGAACCCAGCCTATAATTCCTAAGGTAGGTGCTTTGGTTGGGAAGCTAAGGGACATCTCGTTAGAGGTAATTAGCCTAGGCACATAGAGGGAATAGAAGGGCGAGTGCACGGACTCCCCGATCTCGCCCCCTGCCCGAGGTTATCCAGGTGTGATGCCTCTTTGCTCCTGACCCTGTAGGGACAGGAAGTACACTGGCAAGTGGGTGGTAGGAGGGGCCTTTTAACCTCTCTGGCTTCCTGTCCCTATAGAGGTCAATAGGGCAACCTCCTGTCGTGCGGTCATGAGAGATGTACTGGAAATCCATGTAAACAATAAAGAGGCTGCGGCACTCGTATGAGCGCCGCGGCCCCTTCAAACAGCTGATCAGTAGAAGTGCCAAGTGTCGAAACCCCACAATCTAATATTGAAGGCCTAGCCTAAGGGAAATCCCTTGTAACCCCTCTAGGGATATGCCATTGTACAACTGAAAAATATTCCCCAGCATCCTTAAAGGCAGGAACGTGACAAATTAAAATGTTATGGCATATGAAACCTACTGCAATTCATACATGCAATTTATAAACATCTGGCAAAAACTCCAAAATGGTGAAATAAAGATGTGAATTTTAATTCAGTAAAATACAGCAGCTAAACCGAAGACTTTATGTTACAATTTCTACTGCTAGATTACGGACAATGTTTTGTGTGTGGTAAAATGCGCTGTGAGTCTATGGAAGTCAATGAAAATGATTTGTTTTTTTTACTAAACTTCTGCAGCGGTCACAGAATAGGACAGGCATATGAAACTGGGACCATTCTTTTAAAGCACATATTACCCAATAACAAGACTTAGGCGCTCTGTTCACATAATTAAGCGCTATTCTTTCTGTCAAAACGACAAACCTTGACACAATCCCAACTGACCCTTTAATAAGTCAATGGGGTCTGTTGGCTGCCGTGTGGATAAGTAATAAGTCACACTTGACATTTAACATGCACATAAGGGATTCAGGATGCAGTCAGGTATAACCTGGAAGGGGAATATTTACAATACATAAAATGCAGAAGCTAGAAAACACAAGTAGAAATAACTACACAATAAAAGGATAACAATATCTACAAAAGGCATATTATGCTTTGTAGGCCAACACAAGAGGGGCTATATATACAGATATTGAGATGCTAGGGGAACTCGCACTGTCGTTACATTGTGCTTTTAATATGCAGCACCATGTATGATCATTGACCTAAGGGTACTTTAATGTAATTTGTTAGGATAAAGGGGAGGACTTAGCTTAGGAACCTTGAAAAACACTGGTTTAAGATAGTATAGAGGTTAATGGCAACTTCACTGGGGGTAAATGATGATGAAGGTGTTAAGGTCAGCTTCCCTGGTAGTATAAGGTGATGGAGTTGTTAATGCGAACATGCCTGGAGGTCTAGGATAGTGGATGGTTACTGGGAACATTCCTGGGGTATAGGGTATTGAAGGGGGTTTATAGGACAGTTAAAGGAATAATGTACGTGTGGGCATAGCTTTAAAGCCTTAAAGTCCTGTTGCCACACAGATTAAACCAAACAGTGCTTGTGACCGTATGGAATGTAGTTAAGAGTGCATCAGGATTGCTTTCAAACGCTGTGGCGGGAATCTTCAACAATTACGAGTATGTATAGAAAATAAATGTGAGGAGACTGAAATACAAGGCATGCTAAGATCTGTAATTCTACTTCACAACACTGAACCACAGGACTCGTCATTCAGGTAGATCAAAATAACCAATTACTGTATCAGTATAGAGCACCATGTGCAGTAACTTATTTTCTGTGGATTATACTGAACATAGAACACATAAAATATGTACCATATAAAACTGTCAAGCGCCACCAAAGTAAAAGACCTACTGTAAGGCCCCATGCACACGACCGTAAAAAACGTCAGTTTTTACAGACCGCAATTGCGGTCCGCAAAAATTGACCCATTCACTTTCATTGAACGCAGACACCTTTCCGTAGTGCTACGGATGGGTGTCCACGCTATAGAAATGCTCAGAAAATTACGGAACATGTCCGTTCTTTTGCATTTTGCGGCCCGTGCTCCCATACTTTGTATGGGAGCACGGCCCGAAAAAGCGGGTGGTAGTTGGCGGCCGGCCGTGCCCGCAATCGTGGTTCGTGATTGCGGGTACGGTCATGTGCATGGGGCCTAAGGCTGCATTTAGACATTTGTAATATGGCTTAGATTGGAAATTATACATTCAGTGCCAAAAATGGGATTGGATCCAGTAATGTGTAATCAGAAAAGCCTTTCCCAAAACGTTTTTTCAACTTTGTCACTGTGCTAGTTTATGACGGTCTTACAAAATTGTCTCAGAAGACTTGCAACAATACCAAGCTAGGAAACATGCATGTTTTGAGTATGTTCTTTGCTCTGAAACAAATGTCAATTAGTTTAATCAGATAATTTAAAGGGGTTCCCAGTGGTTATGAAAAGTACAGAAAATTACCTATGTGTGTCTGAATGCTCATCATATTTTTATTTTTTATGGTGTTGCCCAGCTCTGTGCAGTACTGTTGTTTTGTTACCGGCAGTGATTTCTGTGGGTGGGATTACCATGTAAAAAGACTAAAGTTCCCATTAATCCACTCCCCTCTCACAGCTGCCTGAATGTCCCTCTATTACAAGGTGTAAGGTAGTGATGCAATTACTCCCTGTTTGCTATGGAGACACAGTTCTGTGAAACACCATCCATTCAGACAGAGGGAATTGGGGAGGGAATGGGGGGGGGGGGAGAGTTGGAGGAGAGAGTGAGGGTGGGAGCAGTGGAGATAGGAGAGATAATGTGTGACATCCAGTACTAAAGGGAGGGGGGAGAGGGAAGATAACCACGTGCTCAGAATATAAAATGTCACACGAGATAAGGAGAATAGTCATGTGGCTGCATGTCAGACTGGCTTACAGAGACATTTCAGCTACAGACAGTAAATTTGTAAGTGACTAATCTTACTGCAATTATACCATCTGCACATCATTTTAAAAAACCGGATAACCCCTTTAAATATTACTACTCACATTAGTCATTTAAACTTAAATAACAGTATTGATAAATCCTTCCCAGATTATGATAACCTGAATGCTTTTTTTTTTTTTTTTTTTTTTGTAACATCACCGCTCTTGTATTTCTGCTCTGGGCCTATATGCTACTACTTACTATTGTTCTTTTACCATTGGTTGATTAGGTCAGATATTTTCTACACTTAAGAGGCCCAAAGAATTTCCTGACCATCAGTAGTAAGCTTAGAATAATACTAATCATTTTCATTATTAAAGTTTCCCAGTTATGTATTTATGTTGCATTACTATGAATGTAGCCAACTGCTCGACCAGCAGTACTAAATCCATGCCCTTCATCACCACAGCTGGCAGAATTGATTCCATTAAAAAAGAATAAATTAAATTTGGATTGTAGAATACCTTTAATAGTAATTCTTTTATCACAGAGGTTTTAAACTGCTCAACCATGAGCAGTTCAAATCTAGAATGGGAAAAAAAATCCACCAATTGTCCAAAGAGAAGAGAGTGACAATAGGAGCATTCAAACAGTGTTCCATTGTACTACCAGGACATCATATATATCCTGGAATTATAACTTTTTATGGGGAAGTCACAAGTGAATATTAAAAAAGAGTTAGTACCTGTAGAAAGCTTTCTGAAACGGGAATATAAAAAATTTAAAGGAAAAAAAAGTCATTTTTTTGCAAACGCATAGTAAAATTGTATAGAGTATGAAAACATTCAGCTATAAAGCACATGACTAGAGTGTAAACGTACAGTCACCAGAGCCCAGGAGCGACTGCTACCTTTGTACCCCCTATAACAACTCCCTGTCGTAGATTTAGAACATAGTTAAGTCAGACTAGGTTGTCTCAGTAACTACAACAATATTCTACTTCTTGGAGGATGCACGGCATGCCAATTACTTGATCCCACTCCTTATAACAGCAATGTTCTAGTTTTCTGGAATCTGTGGGACCAGCATGATATAAAACTATTGAGCACCAGAAAAAGACAGAAATAAATATTAGGATTCTTATTCTGATCCTACTGGTCAGTGGAACTTGCAGACTATCACACATTCAAAAAAATGACTGGCGTAAGTCTTATTTCATGCTTTTCCGTGTTACCTTTTCTTTGACATGAGAAGGTATTCTCCAGTTGATTGAATATGTCCTTATCTTCAAATTTGTCCTCCTTTGCATTCACCCAGAAACAATTCTCCGTCAGTTCATTTGGTCGAATCTGAAAATTAAATTGACAGAAAATACAGTTAAAATGAAATATAAATATAATCTTAATTCTACTTTCTCATTTTTTTTTTTAAATAAGCATTGGACATTATCAAATAACAAATCTCACCATTAAATGAGTTTATTATAATTCTACCATTATTTATATGCCATCTCATCTGCGCCAGCTGCATCCCATTCCCTAGTAATATTTAAACAATCTTCTGTAGTTAGTGATTTCCTGAGCAAGTAGACTTTTGACTTTTTAAAACAACATTGCTTATGACAAATGTCTGTTGTCAAAGAAAAATTCTAATCTGCTTAAGGCAGAGCTGATAAAAGACTTTGTTAGTTAAAAGGGAAAAATGTGCACGGAATAAAAATGCAGAGACATCTGAACGCATGCACGCCGTCAGTGACACCAATCATCTGTCCCACTGCAATGCACAGGAAAGCGACAAAACGGGATTATTTTTACTGCTACTCTACAACATTATTTATAGTTTATTGATAGAAAATTGGAGCGATATAAATGATGTTACACGCTACTATCACTTTTTATTGTCTAAAGAACATACAGAAAAACCTGTGCAAGTGCAGGAATATCTCTCACAGAAACAAGGACCAGGCACCAGTTTTCGTGATGCGGGTGCCAGTGGTCGGAGCCCCACCAATGATACATTTGTGGCATTCACTATAAATGTAATTTGTAGCATAACCCCTTCAACGTTTGTTCAAGAAGTCCTGGAGTTGCATCCCACGCATGTGTACATGCAGGCGTAAATGAGACCTGTACGGGCACAAGCGCTGGACGTGATGCGCCTTAGTTAAACACCTGCGCAGATGCAGGCACAGCACTATCGATAAGTTTTTTAGTGCGGTTTTTACATTTTGATGCGTAAATTAGTGTGTTTTCATGCTGCAGATTGTAAAATACGCACCGCAGGTCTATTTATGTGCAGAAAAAAAATGAAGTGTGTACATGAGATTTTCTGCAATCTCATTTACTTTGTTGGTACTCTAACATGCTGCGGGTTTACCGCACGTAATACGCATCGTGTGCATTGAGCCTAACACGATCACTTTTTTTTTTTTTTTAAATTACCTGGATGAGGAGATTGCAGGTCTCCATTGTTTAGCTCAATAGAAGAACATCTTGTATTGTGCAGTTAGTGTATTATGGAAAATAATTACCACGCTGCATAATATACTGTGTGTGCTTTATGTCAGCCCCTTTAATTGCTATGTATGCGAGCGGACCAAGGAAACTATGTATTAAATGACTAATAAAACAAGCTAAAGTTGTCAGTTATATAGTTCTACTCGTCAACTAAGCATTATATATATTGTATGGGAAAAAGTATATGTATTTCCACAAAAAATAAATGGTACTTACAGAAAACCTACTGTCAGAATAGAAAACAAAAACACATTTACTAAAATAATCTTCAGTTCTGACATAGTCTCAATATTTCCACTTCTGTCCCTGGAAGCCTGGTCTGCCCAGCACTTTTTTTTTTTTACACAACTATATAATTTGTGTAGTTTATAAGAGATGTGCCTGTTGTAGCAAGCCATAAATATGAGTACAGTAGTCATAAAGCAGCAGATCACAGTCATTCTAAACCTGGTCACAAAAGTCTTACTGAAGGATATGCCATATCTGTCCACAAAGCCAAGTATAACGTACAAAGGACACATTTTAAAAGGAATAACTTTAGGAGTTAACTTGAAAAATGAGTAGGAACAGCAGCTAAAAGGCGACATTTTCTGATGTTCAAAAAATACTAATGTACACTGTAATGTTACATTGTAGTAACATTGCTGAATAATCTAAAAAAGCAAAAAAGAAAAAAGAAAAAATTCATTCAAACCACTTTTCCTATCAAAAAAAAAATCCCAGCACAATATTTCATTTCAAATAGATGTGCAGCTGCGTGATAATATTGAGACTATACTATGAAGTGCTGCAAAAGTATTATCTAGGCAGAGGGGTTTATCTATTCTTCAAAATAATAGGTGACTGTGTCCTTGTACTCAAAGGGGTTGTCAAGTCATGTGATCATTATTCTGCTCATGCAAAGACAGCACTTGAGTGCATACGTAATTTCAGCTCCTAAGACATAACAAGGCTATGGAATCCACACAGACTTTTCCTTGAGAATTTATGAATGAATATTAGACGAGTTCAGCATTTCTGAAAAACATCCAATGTGGTAGGTGTGTTCCTGCAATGCAGTGATCACATACAATAACTATTACTGTAAAATATTTTAAATTATATTAAACGAATAAAATAAAAAAATACTTTTTGCCAATTTAGCCTCTTCATCCCCACTTCTGGTTTGAACTCTTTTTTAGGTTTTAAACCAAAAGGGAGAGACTTCACAGGAGGAGAATGCTGCCCTGCACCAAACCCAGGCAATGGTGGAGCGCCAGGTGGTCCTCCAGTCATAAAAGGTGGTGGTGGAGGCGGAGGAGGTGGTGGTGGTGGCGGTGGTGGAGGCGCAGATCCAAATGCTGGCCCAGGCGGTAGTGGCATTCCTTTTGGCACTTCTGGACGTGGCCATTTTCCAGATGCTTTAAGTGCTTTGATTTCATTGTCAGAGATTCCATACTGGAAAATAAACGGTAAGAAGTTTGGTTGCTAGTAAATATGAGGAACAACTGCAAAGCACAGTTACCTTAAAATGGGTATGTTGCACTAACAGAAATTTAGTTTAAATAAATAAAAATAAACTACAATTACAATTCAAAAGGTCTAAGTTTTTGGAAATGAGGTCTGTAATATTTACACAAACTACACTCTTGAATTTAATAAGCAATTTAACACTGCAAAATAGATTTATATATACCGTAACTTATCAGGTGACGGTTGAAACAAATTATTATTTCTGTGTAGCGAAACGTAGCTTTTAAGACATAGGGGTTCCTACCAAGCAGAATTAAATGCACCTTCAGCATAAAAGGCTATGTCCACTTTACGCTAAGGAAATTAAGCAACTTTGTAAATATCCTTGGTTAAATTATTCTACAGTTTTGTTTCTAAGATATCTAGTTTTTGTGTGCTCAGATGTATTTTTTTATTACATTCTTTGTAACAACTACAAGAAGCCAAACCACCTAACTTTTTGGAGTAATAAACAGGAGTGGTGGTGTACTATCCTGACATCAACACTACATGATCTCATCATTGTCTTCAATAACTAATGCCTGAATGATGTTACCGATGTCTGAACTCAAAGAACACTGTTTCTCAACTTCGGTCCCTAAGTAACCCATTCAATCATGTGTTCTCTCTATGGGAAATCCATGACCGTTTGGGAGTACTGGAGTTGTAAAACACTGGCTTAGCTTACTGGAACAGGCGTTGGACTGGCCCCTGAAATCTAGGAACACTACATTAATTTGCAAGAAGCACCATTGTTCATCTATACATCGTCATGTTTCTTTAGAAAATAGATTTTTGCCATTAACGAGTAGCATCATGCAGTTAAAGCCTTAGTATTTTTTTAGCAGTCGTTAGAAAAGAAGTACTGTACAAGGGGTAAAAAGAATTAAATAAAACAGAGCATCCGTATGAAAATCCTAATGGCTTTTTATTTGCAATAATATTACATTACCAAGTTGTATGTATTTAAAAATGCCTGCAATCCTCAGATGGTCACTTTCCAATATTGTCTGCATTAAGTCTGAATATTTGCATTGTGCGCTACACAAAACTGCCACAAGAGAAGGTTGAGGAATATTTAGAATTGCCCATTATAAATGATCCACCAGGGATGAATTAAACATACCACAACTCTAAAAACGTTAACAAATCAGTCCCAGCCAAAGCTTCTTGTTGTGATCACCTGCCAGGGACTGTAAGGACTGCCTGAGGCTATCCATAGCATCTGCCTATCTCTTGATATTAGATGTGTGTACAATAAGACTCAAATGGATAATACAAATGTACTAAAAATTCACTGCATAAGGATTGACTCACGCATTTTATACGCTTCTAAAGAATTGTTTTCAAACCACTCTCAGAAAGGCAAAGCTAAGCAGGAAACCTTTTTCTGATCACATACTTATGTATTCTAGTCATAACAGAGGTAGACAATACAAAGGGGGGGGGGCTATATATTTATCCATCTAAATATTAAGACTTGTTAAACAGCCACATTACATGCCTACATAAAAAATTGCATGGTTTTGTTATGTTTCCATATTTACTTTTTGAAATTTAAAAATTATCAGAAAATATTATTTTCCATGTGGCAGGTTATCTTTCACTGCAGGTTACCAAAAGCCGAAGGTTCAACAAAATAGATTACTGGAGGAATAATTTCCTCTGCCGAGACAAAGCTCAGCGATGAATGCCAAATCCACAAGCTGAAGAGTTTTTACCCTCTGTGGTTAATTACTTACAACAAATGTGACACAGAGCAATACCGAAATGAAATACATTTAATTAACATAAAATCTAGCACAAAAATAGATCAATTTAAGTTCACACATGGCTAATTAATGACTCTCTAAAATACTTTTTGAATGTTAAAGTGGCACCTATGAATAAGAAAATTGATAGTAAACAATTACAGGAGGGTGTTCAGAAATCTTAAATCCTACTCTTGTTTGAAAGGTATTAAGTGGAATTTGCTTCTACAGTCATGTTCTTGTATTCAATAGATTCATTTAACATGGTCCATTACCTGGGATTTAAAAGCCTGTAATTCAGCTTGAAGCTCATTGATTTTTTCTTCATTTTTCTGCAATTGGGACTGGGTCTCTTGGCGAATTGTAAACTCTTCTTCGTACTGAAAAGCACAGAAATACCTAGTGTCATTTTCCAAATCCATGCCTACTTAAAAATGCTGCTTTTTGATTTGCATTACAGTATCAGTATAGAAAAGGATAATGAGTTCACTGTTGATTGTAAAGTGCATGATACAAAATGTTTTAGTAAGTAAACAAAATAGTATTTATTAAACCATGATCAACACTTCACATCCTTTTAATTACCTTTTTGACATACATTGACCAACCCAATATTAGATCTTTAAAAGTATAGTCCCACAGTTAAATATTAAATTTCGGTTAGATCACACAAAACCTAATTCCTCAGGTGGAATAATGTTTAAAAAATTTCCAGTGTCTAGATAAATTGTTTTTTTTTTAAATCACTGTAAAAGCTTTTTCTTGTTGTATTCATTGGGGGGTCACAGCACCATGGGTATAGAGCCTTGTCACTAGAAGTCTTACACTAGGTAGGAAGAAACGTTGGCTCTGCCTAGGCAGGCCTTACCACTTCCACAGACAGTGGCTAAATATCAGTCTGTACAGAATGAGGTAGGAGAAGACAAAACAAGAACATGTCCAAGGTCCTGGGAAAAAAAAAAAAAAATAGCCAAATCAAAACGTCCTGAGCCTGGAAAAAAAAATAGGGCGGGATCTGTGTCCATCAGTAAATAAAACGATATAAAGGTTTAATGGGGAGTACAAAAATCCAATTTTCTCGTTTGCATCATTTGTGCACAAGTACCATGGGACATTCTAATAAAGTCCCAGAGGGTGGGAATAAAAATAATAACATAAACCGTACAGCCATGCAACCCGCCTGCAGCACCTTGCAACCCAGACTGGCACCTGAGGACGCAAAATAATGGATCTAGTAAAACTTGGTAAATGTGTGCACCAAAGCCGGTAGCAGCCTTGCATACCTGAGAAACTGAAGCTTGATGCCTGACTGCCCAAGAGGCACTAACAGCACTTGTAGAATGGACAGTGACATGAAGGGGAAGAACATTACCCTAGGACCGATAGATTGACGAGATCACAGATAGTATGCAACGAGCAATGATGGCTTTGGACGCTGTCAAGTCCTTGAGTGGCCCCTCGGGAAGATCAAAAGAAAAAAAAAAAAGAAAAAAAATTGTAGCACTTAAACAACTCAGTTGCAGCCAAATAAACGTGGATTGCTCTCATCACATCAAGGTAATGTAAAGTCTCTTCCCTTGGATGAGGTGGGGGAAGGTCAGAAAAAAGGAAGGACAATCTCTTCAGCGATATGAAAGGCCCAAACAACCTTGGGTAGGGAGGAAGGGATAGGTCGGAAAACAACATTATCCTGGTGGATGACAAAAAAGGGGGACTTGCAGGACAGGGCAGCTGGTTTGGAAACCCATCTGATGGGATTGAAGGCCACCTTTCATGAGAGTAAACAAGGCAAATTATCCTGATGGTTTTCAAAGGGAGAAATCCGTATTGCCTTCAAAACCAGATTGAGATCCTAGGGTTCAGTGAGTTGTCTGAATGGAGGGACGGAATGAGCCACTCCTTGCAAGAAAGTCTTCACTTGAGAATGAATAGTCAAGGCCTGCTGAAAAGAAAGTGCTGGTCAAACCTTGCGATGAGAATGTAAAGGTATACATTGTAAAAGTCGATGGATGAGAGGCACTATCCTTGGTTTAATAGTGTTTTCACCGATTGAAGGGAGTCCATGTAAAACCTCTGAGCAGAAACAAAGTAATACAACTAGTTCAGATCCCGGATTGGACAGAGTGAACGGTCTTTCTTGGGAACCGTACAGAGAATAAAGTAGAACCCCTGAAATTGTTCCGGTTGTGAAACTGAAATGATGACGTTGTGCTGGGGAAGGGAGCAAACAGCCTGGGAAAATCCAGGTGTGTGATACGGTGCGCCTGATTAAGTCGATAGAAAGAACCACTCTGTTAACCTGTCGACACCACTTCTCAAACTCAGGAGTCATCCACATGAGCAAGCCATGTCTTCTGAAAAGAAAGCAGTCATCCTCCCACACAAACATCTGATACGAGTGGGAAAACATCTTAATGGTGAAGATATCTTAGCAGATTAGGACTTCTGGGGATAAGGGTGTGGTTGTCAGGTGGTTCTGGGCTTAAAAAATAGGCGATTTGACTAGGTAGGGTGAGCAGTCCATCTATCCTGTCCCTGGGAAGAAAGCCACATCTGGGAGGAGTACATAAAGGACCTCTGAGATGGGAGAGAAGGCTGTGGGATGGCATGGGCGGTTCTGGGACAAAAAAAGTCTAACCACCAGTAGCCTCAGCAATAATTTAGTCCAGAGGCTTGCCATAAAGTCTGTCTCCAAAATCAGGAAGGCCAATTAGGGCTTTTTTGTTAGACTTGTCGGCTGTACAAGATTTCAGCCAAATAGAATGTTGCATGAGAATGAGATTAGCCGCTGTGCAGGCATTGAAGTGAGCGGACTCAAGGAAAGCTTCAAAAAAAAAAAAATTTAGAAGCTTGAATTACCTCAGATGCAAGGTCAGCCATATTCTGTAGTGGTGCACCTTCCATAATACCACAATGCAGCGGTTTACTCAAAACCAAGCAAAAGCTGGGTGCAGAGCAGAACATGTGGTTACGAAAGCAGACTTGGTATGGGAATCCAGTTTCTTGTCAAATGGGGCCCAGGTGATGCCACATCTGACAGTGGGATGGTGGAGCTTCCCAGAGAGCCATAAAATAGCTGGATCCACAAAGGGACAATCTGACCATTTTGAAATAAATTCCTCCTGAAAAGGAAAGGGTGTTAAAGTGCTTGTAAACAGAGAGACATTTGTCAGGATGCTTCCACTCCTTACACAAAATCAACTCAAACTCGCTATGGTTTGAAAAGCATAGTCTTCAACACAGTGGGTGCTGTAACGATGCCTCATCTTGCGAAGACGACTCCATGGCGGCTGCCAATTGAGAGTCCTGTTCTCGTTCCAAAGCAGAGGATACATTGCAGGAGGGTGACTGATCCTGATCGGAAGCAGTTTACCCATTAATGGCTAACCGGGTACCCTGAGAAATAATCTGAAGAGCGGGACCTGCCCTGGTAATTCTGCACCGCTTACGAGGCTTACTGTGTGAGGTAGATAGTGTAGTAAGCCTGGGATAGGACAGAGGGGCATTAAGCTCAGTGCCATCTTGGAAGGCAGGTGCTTCAAAGACTCAAACATGGCTTGGCAGAGTCTAGAAATATCACTTAAGTCCTGAGCAAAGGGCCTGGCCCATTCAGAGTGTGCCACATACTGAGGGGATCGGGGGTAGCATCTTGAGGAGTCCAGGGTTGCATGTAAATTTCTTATTACACCTGCTACAATTAAATTAAGTAACCAGGGCCACCTGTGCTGGCTGCCTGGCGAACTCCTAAAGAGATGAGGACATGTCACAAAGCAGGAGAAAAAGAGAAAAGCTGAAAACTAACAGACAATTTGTGCCTGAAGGAAGAAGACATCTGAAGAAGCTGCATTATCACTAGTGAAAACCACCTAGTCCAAAAAAGTAAGTGACCCTCTGGAAGTACACAAAATACTTTTGAGCACCTGCAACAGAGAAAACAATTAGCCCACAGGGCTAGCCTATGGGACCTCCAAGGTGCTGTGTACCGCTAGTTAAGCTATATAAGCTTCTTGAAAAGTGGAATGGAAGAGCGGTGCCCGTGGTTTCCTTTTGTGTGTGTTGTGCACCAGACCCATCGTTTTGCCAGGAGCAATAGCGCAGTCTACTACGCTATTGCTTCCGAAAAAACGACGGGTCCGGTGCACAACAGAGACAAACGGAAACCACGGGCACTGGATCCGTCACCATAGAAATCAATGGTGATGGAAACAGAAACCTCTGGTTTCCATTAGTGTCAGTTTGTGTCTGTTCAGGGTCCTGTTCTAACGGAAACATGACGGAACGCAGATGTGAACAAAGCCTTAGTTTCAAAAAGGCCTAAATTATGGCCATTGACATTTATTGCGGTTAAGAAAGAAAACATGGTAACATTTGAGAGGGTGTATATTTTACAAGCACACATTTATACCCATCTAGGCCAACAGTGTGTGAGGTTTAAAGATAACAAATGAATGGACTATCACAGAAGGCAGAATAAATTCCCTGCCTTTATGTATATTATTTTGGTACATATACCATAGATAACATAGTGAACACTATTCATCTTTTAATGTGATTTGCAAAAACTAAAAGCTAAGTCTGTTTCCGTTATGTATATTTGTCATACACCATTTATAAACTTGCATAAATTGTTATTTAACTGTAAAAGTACTCTATTAGAAGAAAATGTATGCTTTGGGCGACAAATCTAATATGTATGCAATATGTTCCTATAAAATAACTATGTTTCTTCTTCAAATGGAAAATATAAGACAAATGTGCTTCTCTCTATGCCCATGACATTCTGAATCATGCAGACAGATTAAAAACAGAAGAGATTAAGTCACATATTGTAAAAATAAATCTCCAATAATGAAGAGGTTTCACTGCATTACTGTCTCATTGTTGAGAAAAGAAATATCCTGCAGAGTTTCCAAGATTCATGGGAATTGAAAGAACTGAAATGCCAAAGACGAAGAAATCCATACTGTGTTTATTTCTTAGGATGAAAGTAAATTGGATATGATAGACGATGGTTCAAGTGAATGTTTCATGGTAGGCTATTATTTTACACTACACTTGGATTGTAGATAATAATATGCACATAACATTATTTTAAGTCGTTTTGCAAAGTCCCTACAAACAAATCATTTAATAATCTTTTTTTTGTTAATTTTAGATGAAAAAATTAGATATTTGAAGAGAAGAATTGCACACTATTTACAGGTTTTGGTGAAATCTGTGTTAAAATACACAGGCAGAAACTAACTAAAAAGGGTCCAATACGCCATGATCAAACACACATTATTGTGTATACAGAATGCAATATTCTCATATTGACTACCAGAAAATACCTTACCACAGAATTCTTAGTAGCCTGAAGACGCCACAAGAACATGACCTAAACACTTTGTGTGTGTACATACAGCTTAAAGGAGTTTTCCACAAAGCTCTTAATAGTGGTGCCTATGAAATACTAGAAGCGTTGCATTACGCAACTTATAAATTCATGTGATGTTCATCCACTATGACCGCAGGCTTCATTTCGGTGACAGCATCAATTGCATCATTATTGGTAACATAGAAAAGGTGCAGATGGACCAAGAAACTAGTGGGAAAATGTGACTGAATTCATAAGGTGAGAATAAGAATATCACGTTTTTAATTTTTGCACGGGAACCTCTAATCTGAGATACACTTTAGTATATCATTGCAATTAATGGTCTAATCATAGCCAGATTAAAGTATTGACTAAGTGTAGATAGGCGTAGGATTAACAGACCCAGAAAAGAAATACTGCTGCTTGATTGAGAATATCAGTTGGCACCCATCACCAATATTCTCATGTCTATCTAACGTCTTTCAGTTGGGTATAATTTCCCTTTTGGAAAATAATTTAACCCCTTAATGACCAGCCTATTTTAGACGTTAATGACCATGCTATTTTTTAAGTTTTTCCATTGTCGCATTCCAAGAGCTATAACTTTTTTATTTTTGCGTCGACATAGCTGTATAAGGTCTTGTTTTTTGCGGGACAAGTTGTACTTTTTAATAGCACCATTTTGAGGTACATATTATTTATTGATTGACTTTCATTAACTTTTTTTTTGGGGGGGGGGGGGGATAGAAAAAAATCTGAAATGCTGCCACTCTTTTGCGTCCTAAATCTACGCCGTTTACCGTGTGCTATAAAGAACACAATAACTTTATTCAGCGGGTTGTTACGATTGCAACGATAAATAAATTTGTATAGTTTTTGTATGTTTTACTACTTTTACACAGTAAAAACGCTTTTTTTTTCAAAATTATTTGTTTTTGTGTCTCCATATTTGAAGAGCCGTAACGTTTTTATTTTTTCGCCGATGCAGCTGTATGAGGGCTTTTTTTTTGCGGGACGACTTGTAGTTTTTATTGGTACTATTTTGGAGTAGATGCGACATTTTGATCACTTTTTAATCACATTTTTTTAAAGTCAGGATTCACAGAAAACAGCAATTTTTCCATTTTTTTTATTTTAATTTTTTACGGCGTTCACCGTGCGGGTTAAATAATGTTATAGATTTATAGTTGGGGTCGTTACGGACGCGGCGATACCAAATATGTGTAACTTTTTTACTTTATTTTGGTTTTTAACTAAACTAAAGTTTGTAAGGGGAAAAAGTCGGTTTTTCATTTTTTTTTCACATTTTTTTTTCCATTAACTTTATTAAAAACTTTTTTACTAGTCCCACTAGGGGACTTTAATATGCGATTCTGCACTCGCTATTATAATACACTGCAATACTTTTGTATTGCAGTGTATTATGCCTGTCCGTTTAAAACGGACAGGCATCTGCTAGGTCATGCCTGCGGCATGACCTAGCAGGCATACACTACAGGCAGACCTGGGGGCCTTTATTAGGCCCCCGGCTGCCATTGGAGACACAGACACTCGGCGATCGTATCGCCCGGTGTCGGTGGGAAAGAGAGGGAGCTCCCTCCCTCTCTCCAAAACCACTCAGATGCGGTGCTCGCTATTGAGCACCGCATCTGAGGAGTTAAACGGGTGAGATCGATACTAATATCGATCTCACCCGGCAGAGCAGGGACGCTCCCAGCGCTCAGCTACCTCTGGCAGCTGAGAGCAGGGAGATTTGACAGCTCCCTGCTCTGTTTACTTATTCCGATGCCGCAACGTAAAAAGTCTATGGCATCGGAATAAGGCCCGTTAGTGACCGACGTAAAAAGACTATGGGCCGGTCACTAACGGGTTAAAGAAGACTAACAGCCACGGTTTTCAAGACAAACAATGGAGTCCATCGGGTTCCACTGACATGTCCTGCATGCGGCACTTTTTTTTCCCGTCCAATTTGATAGAGTCTGTGATAATGTAAATATACACTTAGCTACAGTTTGCCAAAAGGCATGTCACAAATGGAGAGGAACATGCTGTATGATCTGATGAGACCAAATTGTGTACTTTGGCCAATGCAAAAAAACATTTAAAAAGACCAAAATGCTTAATGGTGCTACTCAGCATTATGCTCTGCAAAATCTCCTCTGCAGTGGTAAGAAAAGCAAGATTTTCAATGTGTCAGGTGGCCATTGTCACGTTGCACACTACTTTAGGGTTATGAGGACTTCTGTATAATCCAGTTGCTACTAGAAACAACTATTACGTAAACCAATTTCTTTATAAATCTCCTTCAAATGGGAGAAAACATAAAGCCACATATGCAGAGCAGTTCCCTCATTTCCTACTCATTACAAATGCATACAAAATCCTGCACACCTTTTTATTCATCTCCAGGTACCTTTCTTCAAATTCTTCTGCTTTTGCTTGGTCAGTACAGACCTCTACAAAATAAGAAATAGACAAGGCTCCGGTTAAAAATATAAGACATGGAGCAGCAGCTGTCAAAGCTTCAATATTCCAGCTGAGCAATTGATGTTAACACTTACCTAGCAAGTAACTGAAATCCACATCTAATCTTTTCCTATAAGTGAAATCAGGATCTACACCACTACGATGCAGCACTACCTGGGATACACACTCTTCTATTATTTTGAAATACTGTGGTCTTAAGGGAAAGAAAAAACACATGGTTAAACGATAGAATATAAAGAGTGCTGTTCAATGAAGGATGGGACACTCAAAATCTCTATCATAATAAGTAAAAGCTCAACATCCTACACATGACATTAATTGTATATCAAAAGGACTAATATATTAACATTGCTTATGAACATGTTCAATACAATTCAATAAATCAATAGTTGCTGGTCTTTTAACACTTTAATGTGTTAATATTATATGATCTGCCTAAAATACATCATATACAACCTGATGTGGTTCTGTATGGGGGACTTGAATTAAACCATTTTATTACTCAAGAATTAGAATGCTGAACTAGATTTTTTGAAGTTGCTCTTTACTATTACATTTTTATTTTGCTCCCGATTCCTCTCATTCAGTAACTGTCGACAATTTCTTTCATAGAAGTTCAATTGTGTTTGCTCTAGAATTCTCCGGTCTACAGTTTCTGACCAAAAAGAATACAGTCAGCTATCATGTTAAGCAACATTACACAGGGTTCGGCCATCTCCCACTCTCAGTTCTACTTGGCAGCGATTCCCAAAGAGCCCTCCGCTCGTTCAGTGTGTCATTTGCTGCTTCTACTTCTTCTCCTTATCCACTTGCTATCGGGGTTCCTCAGGGATGAGTCCTAGGTCCGCTCCTCTTTTCTCTCTACATAGCTTTTCTTACTATGAGAACAGCCAAAACTCTCATTGTTGCTCTGATTCAGTCTCGTCTTGACTACTATAACTCATTACTAGTCGGTCTTCCCCTCACTAAACTCTTCTCTCTCCAATCTATCCTTAATTCAGCAGCCAGGCTCATCTTTATGACCAACCACTACACCAACGCCTCTACCCTGTGCCAGTCACTGCACTGGTTGCCCATCCCCTTCAGAATAAAATTCAAACTTATTACTCTCCCCCACAAAGCTCTCCACAGTGCTGCACCTCCTTACATCTCCTCCCTCATCTCTGTCTACTACCCTACTCAGGCTCTACGTTCTGCCAACGACCTTAGATTAAAATCCTCCATAATCCGAACCTCCCACTCCCGTCTCCAAAATGTATCTCGTGCTGCACCAGTCCTCTGGAATGTGCTACCCCAGACAATCAGATTAATTCCCAATATCCAGAGTTTTAAACGTGCCCTGAAAACACGTTTTTAGACAGGCCTATAACATTCCCTAATCTGACTGCTTTCCATGGCCTCCCTTTTAGATTAGTCATCAGAATAAGATTCCCTCACACTCCTTCTCTTCATGTCCGTCATACACGGATACTGGCTGGTGACCGGCTCATGCAGCTTTATGTGTACCACCCCAGGTGTACCACCACTTTGTGTCTCCCTTATTTGAATTGTAAATTAACTTTGTCACTATGTAATGTCTGATATTGTTTATTTCATGTTCCCTCTAAATTGTAAAGTGCTGCGTAATATGTTGGCGCTATATAAAGATTATTATTAAATGCCACTCACTGTGCACAGACACGCTTGATTAAATCCGCGCTTGTAGAGTGTGAAAAAATTTATGGAGTAGCCTATAAAGTTCGATTTTTCCCTATCTAAGAAATTTCTAGTAGCCACTGTAGCTCATGAAGCCAAGGTACCTGGGCAAAGCGCATTACCAAAGTGTCCCAAAACTGGTTCATTATTTAAAACATCTGTCCTTCAAAAGGGAACAATGAAAAACATACTGAAACAATTAATGAAAATAATTTTAACATATAGTATAGACCAAGAGCTAGCACAAGCTAGAGATTCCATTATTTCCTACAGTAGTGGAGTATGGAAGAGGTAACTGATACGTACAATGCGCCTGTGAAGAGAGTTACAGTGGGGTCATTCACGTTAGATCAATGTCTGCCAAACCTGTCGATTTCAGTAGGATCTGCCGACTATCTAATTGTGTATGGGGGACTCCCGATTCTCTCCCGACAGCAGATATCAGGGAAGAGAAGGATCAAGCAGTTGTAGTTCAACACGCCCGATCCTTGTATTCTGAGGGGAGCTTAGGGGTGCCTGGAAGCTGCTTACTCTCCTCTCCCCATTCACAATACATGTACACTTGGCCGAGCCAACATGCAGGTGTAGAGAAATCGGAAGGTATAGCTGTCAGCCGAACAAACATTTTAAAGGCCAGCATGTTCATCCTCACAAAGGAAACCGGGGGAGATTTAGTAAGCAAAACATGACAGAATTCTGGCAAATTTATGACATGTTTGAGACACTTTTTACACCTGACTAGACAGTTTTGAAAAGTCTTGAAAAAAGGGGTTTGGATAAGAGGAGTCCTAAAATGTGCTAGGTTTATTTAAGGTGTGCACCATTTTTTGGGTCCAAAATATTGATGAAAAGCTAGTGATTTATTGAAAGAAGCGCAAAGTTTCTTATACAGTGTGTACCACTCTGTGGTAAATTTGGCACAGTTTCTGCCTGCCTGGTTTAGTTTTATATTGTCTATCTTCAATACCGTATTAATAAATCTCCCCCACTGTTAGAATAAATTATCCAGATAAGAAGTGGATAATCCAATAAAGCACTACATTATGAAGAAGGATTTCATTTCTATTCCGCAACACGCGATTCTTCCACCTCTAATGTTCAGAAAAATCTGTATGCTGCAAACACACGGCAATTAATCCTCATAAAGATCCCTCTAAACTGCACAAATGGAAGGTTGTCTAACTGTTAGAAGTGACTGGGTCACAGGTGCTCAGAACACAATACACATACTATGCACTAAAAAGCAACGTTTTACTGTAAGCCTCTCTCTAAGCGTATTATTAATCTGCTGTCGTGAAGGGAATTGGTTTAACTTTATTTCCCGATTAGAGCTCTTATTCCAGCATTATGTACTCACGCATGAATTATAGAAACTAAACTAATTATGCAAACCGTTCCATGCAAAAGAAGGAGTAATGATAGACAAATATGGAAAACATGTTCAACCCCATGTGCCGATTATTAGCGATAACAAGAAAACAGGAGGAAATAGCGGTCATACTAACAAGTATTTGTTAGAGCAGGATTAAATATATTTATTACATTGACATAACCAATGAACTCGAAATTAAATGACCGAAGATGGAAAATAAAACATTTGAGAGCAGGATGACTTTAATACGGTCAGTAATTTACATAGAAGTAATCCAAATAATTCCCCATAATCACAGTTCTTGTGTTACATTTTATGAAATCACGTTCCCATAATGTAAGCAACATCTCCAAATTATGACATGGTGGGCAAATTGAATAGATTGATGACATTAGAAATCGCTGAGTTCTCTGTACTACCAAAACAACGCTAGTCAAGTCAGCAAAAATGCCCCATGCATAAAAATAAATAATATTTAATACCTCTGTATGCGGTACTTAAAACGGAAGTGCTGCAACAAAAAGTTAAAGCAGTATTAAACTAGCATTAAAAATCTAATAATAATTCTTAGGCCTATATCACATCACGTTTTTTTACCCATGTTTAACGTATACGCTGGAAAAAGCTCCCAACGTACACGTAAGCTGTGACATATTCCTAACAGTGGCATCCGTCACGCATAGACTATTATGGGATACGTTATACATATTCAGTACGTCATGAACTCTTATGGCCATTTTCATGGTTTATATTGTTATGTATAACAACGGATGCCACTGGTAGGCATCTGTCACAGCCACCCGTCACCCATAGACTATTATGGTATCCATTCACCGTATACATCATAAAAAGTTATTTAAAAGCCTATGACATCAATGTTAAATGGATGCCTGTGACAAATGCCATACAGCAACATGGGATACCTATGTCTAATTAAACATAAATCGCGCGACATATATTTCTTCAGTAGGGATCTCATTTTATACCAACGAATATGAGCACGATGGAGGCCAAAAGGGGTCGGGCTAACTGAGCCCTATAGACATGTTTAGTGTGCCCGTCGAGAGCTTTAACCCGTTAGTGACCGCCAATACCTCAGGTAGCAGAGGGCTTGGAACAGCTCTGCTCGAGCGGGCGGATTAAAATCCACCCTTTTAACCCCTTCGATGTGGCGCTCAATAGAAAGGGCCGAATCTTTGTGTTTTTTTTGAGGGAAGGAGCTTCCTCTCTCACCCAGCGATGCGACAGATTGCAGGGTGCCGATGACTACTATGGCAGCCTAGGGCCTAACAAAGGACCCCAGGTCTGCCACTACCGCCTGCCACATGCCACATGCCTGTTAGGCCATGCCAGAGGAATGGCCCAACAGATGCCTGTCCATACGGGCAGGCAGTAATCTACAGAAGTATTGCAGTGTATTATAAAAGCGATCAAACGATTGCATAGAGAAGTCGCCTAGTGGGACTAATAAAAAAAGTGTTAAAAAAAAAAGTTTACAGAGGCTCTGTCACCAGATTCTCAAATCCCTATCTCCTATTGCATGTGATCCTATTGCGCTGCAATGTAGATAACAGTAACGTTTTTTTGTTCTTTTTTTAAAAACGTTCATTTTTGGCCAAGTTATGAGCAATTTTATATATATGCAAATCAGCTTTGAAATGGACAACTGGGCGTGGTTTTTTTCGTATGTCCAACTGGGCGTGTATTGTGTTTTTAACTGGGCGTGTTTACTTGTTTTACTAACTGGGCATTGTGAATAGAAGTGTATGATGCTGACGAATCAGTGACCAATCAGCATCATGCACTCCTCTCCATTCATTTACACAGCACATAGTGTTCTTACTAGAACGGTGTGCAGCCACATACATAAGTGTCCTGATAATGAATACACATGACCTCTAGCCTTGACATCATGTGTATTCAGAATCCTGACACTTCTGAATCTTTTCTGTGAGATTCCAGCAAGCCACGCGTAATCTCGCGAGATTACGAGGTAAACGAGATTTTGTTTCCCTTGCTGGAAATCTCACAGAAAAGATTCAGGAGTGTCAGGATTCTGAATACACATGACGTCCAGGCTGGAGGTCATGTGTATTCATTATCAGGACACTTGTGTATGTGGCTGCACATCGTTCTAGTAAGAACACTATGTGCTGTGTAAATGAATGGAGAGGAGTGCATGATGCTGATTGGTCACTGATTCGTCAGCATCATACACTTCTATTCACAATGCCCAGTTAGTAAAACAAGTAAACACGCCCAGTTAAAAACACAATACACGCCCAGTTGGACATACGAAAAAAACCACGCCCAGTTGTCCATTTCAAAGCTCATTTGCATATATATATAAAATAGCTCATAACTTGGCCAAAAATGAACGTTTTAAAAAAAAAACAAAAAAAAAACTTTACTGTTCTCTACATTGCAGCGCCGATCACATGCAATAGGAGATAGGGATTTGAGAATCTGGTGACAGAGCCTCTTTATACGTGGTGTGAACTGAGCCTTAGTTCAGGAATAATTAAAATGAATTAGGTAAAGAATTTGTTCTGCTTTTTCAGTACAATAAAACTTGATAAAGACTAAAACAAGTTAGATTTATTTTTGATGTACCCTAACCAAAATGAGCAAATGGCAAATTTTGTCACTATGGACACCGACAGTTCTATATGCTTTTTATAAGTAACAGCGTACAGAATACTTCTGATAATTAGATCCAATAGTCCAGAAATGTGCACCCTATGCATTGTCTTATATGCTAGCAATAAACACAGGTAATGCCAACCAATGCAGAAAGATCAATGGACTCCCAAGTCAATGACAGCCATTTATCTTAAACCCCTTCAGGACCAAGATCATTTTGTCCTTTAGGACCAGCCCCATTTTTGCAAATCTGTCACTTTATGTGGTAAAAATTTTGGAATGCTTTTGCCTATCCAATTGATTTGGAGATAGTTTTCGCATGACATATTGTACTTTATGTTAGTGGAAATATTGGGTTGATTAAATTCATTGCTTCAAATAAGCAATGAAAAAACTACAAAATTTAGAGAAAATTTGAAGAAATTATGATTTTTCTAATTTTAAATGTTTCTGCTTGGAAAATAGATAATACCACACAAAATAGTTACTAATTAATATTTCCCATATGTCTATTTTATGTTTGCATAATTTTTTTAAGTCCTTTTATTTTTCTAGGACGTTACAAGGCTTAGAACTTTAGCAGCAATTTCCCACATTTTTAAGAAAATTTCAAAAGGCTATATTTTCAGGGACGAGTACCGTTCCGAAGTGGCTTTCAGGGGCCCATATATTAGAAACCCCCATAAACACCCCATTTTGAAAACTGCACCCCTCAAAGTATTCAAAACAGCATTCAGAAAGTGTTTTAACCCCTTAGGAGTTTCAAAGGAATTGAAGCAAAGTAGAAGTGAAATTTACAAAAAAAAAAATTGCCAAAATTCATTTGTAATACATTTTTTTCTGTAACACAGAAGGTTTTACCCGACAAATGCATCTCAATACTTATGGCCCAGACTCTGCAGTTTTTAGAAATATCCCAAGTGGCCCTAGTGTGGTAATGGACTGAAACACAGGCCTCAGAAGCAAAGGACCACCTAGTGGATTTGGTGGCCTTCTTTGTATTACAATATATTTTAGGCGCCATGTCAGGTTTGAATTAGTCTTGTGGCGCCAAAACAGTGGAAACCCCCAAAAGTGGCCTCATTTTCAAAACTACACCCCTGAGGGAATTTATCTAGGGGTATAATTAGCATTTTCACCCCACAGGTTTTTTGCTAAATTTATTTAAATTAGTCTGTGAACGTTAAAATCTCCTTTTTTTCTGGAAAAACGTACAATGTTCGAATTTTTGCAAGGAATAAAAGGAGAAAAAGCAAACCAATATTTGTAAAGAAATCTCTCCCGAAATACTCCATATGTTGTAATAAACTGCTGTTTGGACCCACGGCACTGATCATAAGGGAAGGAGCGCCATTTGGATTTTTGAGCGCAGATTTTACTGGAATGGTTTTCGGTGCCATGTTGCGTTTGCAACGCACCGGAGGGACCTAAACAGTGGAAACCCCCCAAAAGTGACCCCATTTTGGAAACCACTCCCCTCAGGGAATTTTTCTAGTTGTATAGTCAGCATTTTTACCCCACAGGTTTTTTTGCTGAATTTATTGGAATTAGTCTGTAAAGATGAAAATCTACTTTTTTTCTGAAAAAACAGATTTTTCTAATTTTTATAAGGAATAAAGGAGAAAAAGCACCTCAACATTTGTAAAGCAATGTCTTCTGATTACGACAATACCCCATATGTGGTAATAAACTGCTGTTTAGACCCACGGCAGAGCTCCGGAGTGAAGGAGCGCAATTTGGATTCTGATTCAGATTTTGCGGAATTGGTTTCTGGGGGCCATGTCGCATTTGCAGTGCCCTTAAAGTACAAGTACAGTAGAAATTCCCCAGGTGTGATCCCATTTTGGATACTATACCCCTCAAAGAATTAAATTAGAGGCGTAGTGAGCATTTTGATCCCTCCGGTGTTTTATAGATTAGAATTAGGCCGTGAAAGTGAATAAATTTTTTTTTCCAATAACATGTAGATTTAGCTCATATTTTTTTCATTTCCACAAGGAATACAGGAGAAAAGACACCCCAAAATTTGTTACACAATTTCTCCTGAGTAGGGAAATACCCCACATGTGGTTGTAAACAGCTATTTGGACACACGGCAAGGGTCTAAATGGAAAAAGCAAAATTTAGTTTTTGGAGTGGAGATTTTACAAAATTGGTTTTTGGTGCCATGTTGCATTCCACTGAGGTACCAGTACAGTGAAAAGCCCCAAGAAGTGACCTCATTTAGGAAACTACACCCCTCAAGGAATTCATCTAGGAGTGTAGTGAGCATTTTGGCCCCAAAGATTTTGCAGAAATTAGTACACAGATGTTGCAGATTAAAAATTGCCATTTTCCACAGATATGCTATTTCAGTGCCCAATGTGTTGTGCTCAGATTGTGCCACTGGAGACACACATCCCATAAGTTGTTAAGCGGGTTCTCCAGAGTACAGTAATACCCCATATGTGGTCATAAACTGCTGTTTTGGCACACTGCCAGGCCCAGAAGTAGCGCCATTTGGCTTTTGAAGCGCAGAATTTGCTTGGTAGTAGTTTTGTTTAGTGTTTTACTGGTGTTTCAGTTTATAAAGTGGGGACATATGTAAGTTGGGCGCAGTACATGAGGGTATATGTAAACTGGGCAGAGTACATCAGAGCATATGCCAGCTGGGCGGAGTACATCAGGGCATATGCCATCTGGGCGGAGTACATCAGGGCATATGCCAGCTTGGCGGAGTACATCAGGGCATATGCCAGCTGGGCGGAGTACATCAGGGCATATGTTAGTTGGGCGGAGTATATCAGGGTGTATGTAAGCTGGGCGGAGTGCATCAGGGTATATGTTAGCTGGGCGGAGTGCATCAGGTCACAATAGGATGACGTAATAATGGGGTAAATGAATAATAAAATAAAATTATCCCCGTATAGTGATGTACGCTTTGAACCAATCCTTTATGAACAGTCCAGATTTTTGCAGGAGTCACACTTCTAAAGGGTGTCCATGGTATTGTACAAAATATCCGCACTCCAGCATTGCCTAATCTTTGACTTCTGCACTAGCCCCATATGTAGCACAGACCCCAAAATGTCATAGTTTCCGCTGCATTTACAGGGTCTACCAGTGGGGGTTAGTCAATTATGACGTGGGGTTTTAGGTGAAGAACTGCTGCACATATAAATTGGTCTGGGCCGTCGTTTTGCATTATTGCGTTCCAAGAGTCATAACTTTTTATTTTTCTATTGACGAGCTGTGCGAGTGCTTGATTTTCATGGGACGAGCTGTCGTTTTTATTAGTATCATTTTGGGGTACATGCAATTTTTTGATCAGTTTTTATTCAATATGTGTTGGGCAGTGAGGAGACCAAAAAAACAGAAATTCACTCACTGATTTTTATAAATTTTTAACGGTGTTCTGTGTTTTTTTTTTCTAATTATAAAGGACTTGATCAAGGAAACCAGGTGATTATTGTTTTTATTACGTAAAACTTCTTTATCTAAAACTTATTTTCACTTTTTTTTTTACACTTACTAAGTGACTTGAAGATCTGATCTTCTGATCCCCAGTACAATACACAGCACTACTTATGTATGTACTTGAGTAGTGCAGTGTATTGTAACTGTCATTTTACAACTGACAGTTAAGCCTATTACGTCCTGCCTTGGGCAGGACCTAAAAAGGTTCCGTACCTGGCAGCCAGGAAGCAGTTGCTAGGCTTCCTGGTTGCCATAGTAAACATCAGCACCCAGCACCGTGCCTCTATGTCAATCACTTGAATGCCGCTGTTGCTATTGACAGCGGCATTTAAGGGTTTAAACCGCAACAATCGGAGATGAATGATCGCCGCCGTTGCAGTGGGATGTCAGCCGACACCCGCTGAAGATGAAGCAGGCATAGCTTCCAACTTGGTATTGGTTAGCACTTACCTGCTATTTAACCCACAAGTGAGAAGAAAATAAAAAATCAGGTAACTGCCACACGCTGTTTACTGAACCAAATGAGCCTCAAGTAAGATGACAGCCTGTAGATACACTTTAATGGACACAATTACAACAAACACACCCATAGGAAAGTGTTACATTTTTTAATGCTGGGGGTCCAATTGATCACTAGAATGGGGGTCTCAAGTCTCCGTTCCTCCTTACCCATCTTCACGATCGCATTGAGGAGTCGTTTGAATAAAACAGAATTTGAGTATTAAAGATACGGAAACAGCCGAGCGCACCTAAAACAGGACCTGTACGAGAAGTGCTTGGCACAGGATTTCAAGAAACACAAAGGGACAATCCCTGTGTCATGCACTAATCCCACCAGTACTGCTCTAGGCATACCGCAGTGTATCAGAATTGCCTAGTGTTTTAATAAAGATTAGCTTTTAGTGTTATGCCAGAAAAAATAAACATATAAAAACAACACGACAAGTAGAACATAAAAAGGTGACAAGCAACAGCACATATGTCCTAACCTTGCAAAACAATCGTTGCGGATTATTAGAAGATGTTGAAGAATGGAAAGAAAGTATCCCTCCGAATACGTGTTCTTGACAGAATTCCACAGCACACCGAAAACATCGCTGGCATCAGTTATAATGTTAAGGTAATAAAACTGACAGACTCCAGGATATAATTACATTTATGCGAAGGGAATAAAAATTGCATACACCATTACAGAAATTGTATATGATAATTTTCCGATATTAAAATATTTTTAATAATTCTGCCCATTCTACTAGTCCCACATGTCCATCAGTGAGTGACAAAGGCTATCCTGAACATTTCATAGTTAATTTCTCAAGAATCACTGCAGGTTTTTATGTTATATCCAAGATTCCTGACCCTAGATACAAATATACTATAATAAGAATCTAGAAAAGATTAAGGCTCTGCATGTGTCATACTGATGTCACATCAGTCAGGAATGTGATGGAACATTTTAGGCTCTGAATAGGCTATACATCTGACGTAGGTTTGCTTAACACCCACTTAATTTTTTGTTTTTTTTAAATCACTAAATATATTTACATATTTATAATGGACGTATCATTTTACCAAAATATGTTTCAAAGTTCTATCTGATTAAAAGAATAACAGCTCCTTAATTTTTGAATTCACATCTCTGCGACATCGCAAAAATAGTGAGTACACCCTAGAACAAATGGTGGGATCGCCAGATTACACAATAAGGAACCTTGTAGGTAAATGGAGTGGTTTTTGGTTTTTTTTAATGACAAGTTCATGATTCTTTGTAATATCCTATGGTTGATAGATCTTTATTAAAAGCCATTTTACATGGCGCATGCTCTTCTCTTTCATATATTAGGTTTCAAACAACTTGTGTTATAGGAAAGGATATTCCATTTCTGATCGGACATCATCAAGGCGATGAGAAAACTCCATCATGTCTTCTTCCTTGTGTTCATCAAATACTCTCAGCTGGATGTCCAAGGCGTCATTACGGATATTCTTTAATTGCTATAGAAAAGAGGGAGAGACGTAGCTAGAGGCATATGTAAAATGTTCATCGTAAAGAGCATATCCAATAACATCCCCTCCAATTTAGCAACCTCTTCTGACAAATGATCCCTAGTAAGGTTGTACATATATTATAGAAACAAACCTGCAGTCAATTGCGGAGGTGAACCCTTTAAATGTTACAGCCATTGTTTTTAAGTTATTAGGTTCATTAAAAATAACAATTTGAAGCTGTCCCCGGAATATTAATGCTTTTAGGAATCCTATTAAAGAAAGGCACTTGTGCATTAAATCAAAGCTTAAACAGGTGACATGCAGAATACCTATATACACACACTTTAGTGGCTAGCATGCTATATATTCAGGAAGGACACTGGGGTTATTCGAAACACATCTCGTCCCTGTAAATGAGATTACATTATTGCAAAAAGAGAAGTTTATGAAATACGTTTCCCACTCAGGAGTCTGGTAATTTAAATATTAATGTAAAAACAGTGACTACAGGGCACTTACTGGCAATATCTCCTTCAATCCGCAGCGCATAAATTCATTTCTGATGTGAAGCCTGAAGTCCAGATCATCAGGCGATGTTACAAGTGCATTGATAAGCTGCATACAAGCCACCTACAACAGACAAACCATGAGAAAATTAAAATCTCTTATTTCCAGTTTTCATTATATTTCAATGGTAAAGGTGTCATTACAAGAAAAAGTATTCTGAGCTCCGTCTGTAGGCTTCAAAATAAACCGCAGTAAATATGAGAAAGAGAAGGAGCGCCTAAATAGATTCATTAGAAGTTCTTAGATGCATGTACAGTACAATACATATTGTCATATCATGCAAAAGACGACTAGAGCAATACAAACAAATAGCATGTTATCACCACAAGTCATAAAATATATATTTTCCAAAAGTACTAACATCGTAAAATGTATATTGCGGTGTTCGCAGGCCCGGATCACAAGGAGCAGAGCACATCAGGCCTTTTCAGAATTCATGGAACCAATACTGTGTAAAATTAAATCAGGCTGGAGAAAGGATAAATACATTATCTGCAGCCAGAATTTCCAGCGACATAATACTCTGCAATGTGCCGGAGAACCTTTAAGCTGAACTGAAGTTAAAAAATGGTCCTTTTGCACTGCAGCCATCTCTATGTATTTTTCATGTGTTTTCTTAAGACCCGACTGTCAAAGCTTTTCAACAGAATTGCTCCTCTCACGGTAATGAATTGCACTATAAAGGAAATGCAATGGAAGAAAGCAAAATCGTAGAAAACTGGCGCTGCTGGCAACCAGATAGAAATAATTCCCACAGGTATTATAGCTCTACAGTTGTCACCTTGAAAGCCAACAGCAATCTTCAGTCTCTGCTGTTAGCTCAGAGTCATGTTTTTCAGAACGCCATGAACTGCCAGGACTACCCAATTTATGGCGCAGCGTAGAACATGCTAGTTAAATATAGGGAAGGATTAAAGCAGACCGTATTGATTATCATATCCCCGAACAGCTTTACACAACTTAAATGGACTATAGATGAATGTCGGGCAGCTCTTCGCAAGCTGTAAATATTCCTATTACAATGTGTACAGAAAAATTAATCCACTTATTAGAACTCCGATCTCCACACCGCTTTGTTCTCCTTTCTGCAGCACTCCAGCGACACAGGAAAAATGCTAGAAAATGTAGTAAATAATCCAGAAGAAGAAAGGAATTATTAACGCCAGCCAACATACTAAAAACCGTGCCTTTTCCCTCTATTACTTTCTGGTATTATGTCTGATGCAGTCTGGATGTTGCACTCAGGTTATGCTGCGCTACTAGTGAGGGTAAACGCATATACTCTAGGCTATGTTAACACCATGTTTTTTTTATTTCATGATTAGGCAAAAGAAGTTACCTTTAAAACAGGATGCACCAGCAATACCTATTCGGTTACCATCGACTTCTATTGTACAAGACGGGACAGATAAAAAGGAGCCTGGATCACATGTATGTCCAGTTGCATGCTGTTTTAAAGGTATATTTGACCCCAAAAAAATAAAACTGTACCTTTCAACAGAATGCAAAAACACGCTGTCACCCTAGCTTTAGTCTAGGTTCACCTCACGTGTGGCTATCCCATTGAAAGTTTGTTTGATTATTTTATTGTTTTCTAAAATAACGGATCTATTGGTTTCAGTGTGACTTCTGTCATGCCAAAAAGTGCCAGTATTTGCTTCCATCAGAATCCATTTGACTGTCTAAGGCCTCGCTCACATCGGTGTTCAGTATTTCCGTTGCCCTCTTCCATCATAGGACACAAAATACCAAAAGCATTGGATCTGCTGCAAGAGTGACACCATCGGCGACCGATGGAACCCATTGACTTTAATGGGTTCGGTCAGAGTTTACACCATGGCGTCCGTCATTTTACCGGACAATAGTGCAGCATGCTTTGTTTTTTCATCTGGCATATTTGACTGGATTTGCGACGGAGGCCTCCAATGCAGATGTGAAGCCTTTGTGTGTTAAACAAATGGATTTTGACAACTCCGGTTTTTTTGTACAATGCGTCTATGGCTACAGGATGCATACGGGATAGGCACACTGTTTGATGTCAGGTTTTTTTTTTTTGGGGGGAGGGGGGTTTAATGGCTAATCACACACGAAACCCCGACCCAAAAAAAACGGGATGTTTTAACAAGTTACGTAAAACGTGATGTAAAACCTGGTCTTACTCTGCTTGATCAGTGTTGACCAAGGCTACTTGTGGATGGTACAACTGTTATCTACAGAGACTGGATGGTTTTGTGCTGGAGAGTAAGGTAAACATTCTAGCTGTTGCTTTATAGGTACTTTAGACTGCATCGGTCTTTACCTTCCCCAGCCTGCTGCAGTGTGTGCGTATATATGTATATATATATATATATATATATATTTATATATATATATATATATATATATATATATATATATATATATATATATATATATATATAAAAATCCCACAGCACTCCGTGATAGTGAAAAAAATGGTGGTCTATTAAGCCAGAACAAGCTGCAACATATCCGTCCTGCTATAGGACCTTTATGAAGCACGCTTGATATTTGTGTATCAGTGTGTTTGGTGCATCTTTCAAAATACTTTTTATTAAAAATTATTTTTACCTTTTGAGACACAGCTGCTTTGTAATAGATACAGAGCATCTGTATCTAGCGCGGAGGGTTCAGTGTCAGCAGTGACACAACCTGTCATTGCCGCTGACTTGACTGATTCAGGTCTCAAACGCAAGATCCAGTTGCTCTGTTATCAGGATAAAAAGCATCTGTATCTCAAAAAGTAAAATCTATTTGTAAAGGATCTGCCAGACACAGCTTATGTGTCAACGCCCATAGGTAATCAGTCTGCACCTGCTTCTATGTCTGTGAGACTGATTCCATCTTCCACCACCCAGGATGGCAGGCTTAGGAGTGGGAGAGCCTATCACAGCCTGGCCAGATGGAGCTAGCTCCGTCTGGCCAGGCTGCGATAGGCTCTCCCACTCCTAAGCCTGCCATCCTGGGTGGTGGAAGATGGAGTCAGTCTCACAGACATAGAAGCAGGTGCAGACTGATTACCTATGGGCGTTGACACAGAAGCTGTGTCTGGCAGATCCTTTACACTATTTTTAATAAAAATTCATTAGAAAGTTAAACCAAAACACATTGATCTATATATATATATATATATATATATATATATATATATATATATATATATATATAGAGAGAGAGAGAGAGAGAGAGAGAGAGAGAGAGAGAGAATTTCAAGAAGGTGTACATAGCTTTTAGCCCTAATAATAGTAAATCAGAAATAAAGCCCTGCCGGTCAGGAACTTTTGTGAATATTAAAATGAGTAGCAAGAACAGTTGTATACAATTAAAAGGAAGCATCTGCTGTTTGGAGTCATTTAAAAAATAAAAAGGAGTTGCATTGTGAGCAATTCTCTACGGCAATAGGTCGGAATTACTCCCTCAATGATTTATAGGTCTTCAGGGAGTTATCCTGGAGCTGTTCCTGTTGCCTGTCAGATCACTACAGATTATGTGCATGGTCCATTTGCAGAAGGCAGCTGTCATAAACATGCCTGTTTGGTAAAAAGGAGTTATTCCAATTATATCCCACTTATGCCAACTAAGATTTAATTGCAAAAACTCTAAAATCCGGCTCCTGACTGCAGTTCTTCATAAAGTATACGTCAGTCCATAAACGGACTACAGATGGAGACTCCGAGGTGTGTATACAATAACAGAGCAAAGATGAACCACAGGAGACAATCAGAAGGCTGCTACCATCTTGCTTGTGAAGTTTATGGGTAGACCATTTATGCCAACACAAATGTTTACTAGCCAACCAACTAGCCTACAACATGGGCTGGGGGAGGGGCTCTCTGTAGTTTAATAAAATGACTTAGGATATTGTTCAAATAAGGCGACGGAGCAGAAACTCAAAGGACGCAGCCTGGCAAGGTCATTTCTTTCCAACCTGCTCTGCTGAGGGTCTCCATCTTCTGTCACCTCTATAAACTAGTATGAGGTGCTGGGAAACAATGCAATGAGGATACTCCGCACAGGCATATTGTGCAGAAAATAGAAATGTATTTGTTAAAATGTGTTCCCTAAAAAACCAATAGGGATGCTCAGCAGCCACAACAGTATAATGGCTTCCAGCTTAATATACAAATTTGCCCTAAACATGCTGTCTTTATTAAATGGAAAAAATGGATTTTTTTAAGCCTCGAGGGCGCTTAATCACCAACAATATCTCATAATCAACTCTTAAAGTTAATTAGCAATTACAGAACTATTCCCATTGTTCTTGAGAGGAATGCGTAAATGACAGAATGATTTATTAAAACCTTCTTAAAATGCTGGGAATCTTGCAAGTTACTCTGTGTAATGTGAAATGCAAGATAACCGTGTTGTAGAATTATTTGTGTGGCTGCAGATGTAGCGCTGGTTGTAAGACATCCATTAACAGTGCGCTTATCGCATTACACTGAACATGTCAGGGAGAAACGCAGACAATTGATATGCTACATGTGTCCAAGAACAAACACGTATGAACAATACAACAAGGAACCCAACTGAAGACACACATCAGCAGAGAAGTAGGTTCAGCCGTTGCTACACAGGGTATGGGTGCATAAGTGAGAGGGCGCGAGGCCAAAGTTTACATTATCCCCACAAGAAATGTTGGGTGTAAAAAGAAATCATTTTCTGGGGACATTTCAGTCATAACTCATGTACCTAGTTTATAAAAACAAACAAAAAAAAAAACAATGTATCCTTATGCAGCCCGAGACATATATTTAGTGTTGCATAGTCCCAAATTTTGCCAATCTGAATATTTTTTTTTCTCCATCCCTTTTCATATTCTCGCTCTCCATGCCCGCTGAGCGTACAGTCCCTTTCTGGTTTGATGCCAGTGCCGTGCTCAGATCTCTGTGGCAATCAGATGTCTTCCCACTTTTGCTCCCCTTACCCCTTTACAGCATGCAATCTCACAGACCCTAAGGCAATGTTCACACAGAGTTTTGCCGTGCTCATTTTGACGTGGAAACCGCTTCAGAATCAGCACCAAGAAACGTCCAAAATTGCCCCCACATTGATTTCAACGGCAGGCAGGTGAGTTTTTTTACCAGTGTACCCACGCGATCAGCGGCAGGAGCACGGCTGTTATACACAGCCTGGCTCTTGCCGCAACTGCCGGAATCTAATAGTGCTCCAGTTCCAGAACTTTAACCAATGAGATACCGCTGTCAATAGCGACAGCGGCTTCTAAATGTGTTTGACAGAGGGAGGGAGCTCACACTATCACCCGATTGGTGCCCCTGCAAAGAAATTGTGGGACGCCGTTGGGTTTCCATGGCAGCCGGGGGACTAACAAAGGCCCCCAGGTTTTAACTTCAGCAACGCCAGAGGCACAGCCTAACAGATTGCAGGTCAGTTTTACACTTTTACAAAATAAAACCACTTTTTGGGGGAAAAAGTGGTTTTATTTTATTTTGACTAATATTTTTTCATAAACTTTTTTTAACTGCTTTTACGTTTTGTTTTTTTTTTAGTCCCACCAGCGGACTTCACCATGGGATCTGCTGATCGCTTATATGATGCTTTGGTATAATTAGAATACCAAAGCATCATATAAGCGTTTATGAAAAAAAATGAAAAAAATATTAGTCAAAATAAAATAAAACCACTTTTTCCCCCAAAAAGTGGTTTTATTTCGTAAAAGTGTCAAAACAAATAACTCATACATGTTATCCCCGCGATCGTAACGACTTGAAAAATACAATTAACACATTAATTAAACCGCCGGATGAATGGCGTCCAAAATAAACCGCAAAAAACAAAAAGGCAAAACTATTTTTCTCCCATTCCCCCCATAAAAAATAAAATAAAAAAGTTAATCCATAAGTCCCATGTACCCCACAATAGTACTAATGAAAACTACACCTTGGCCCGCAAAAATCAAGCCCACATACGGCCACATCGACTGAAAAATAAAAAAGTTACAGCTCTTGGAATGCGGCGAAGCAAAAACAAGTAATTTTTTTTAAAAGGGTTTTTATTGTGCAAATGTAGGAAAACATGAAACCTTTACATATTTGGTATCCCCGTAATTGTACTGACCCATAGAATACAGGTAACATGTTATTTACGCTGCATAGTAAACGGCGTAAATTTATAACGTGAACATCAATGTTGGAATAGCTGCTTATTTTCAACTCTCTCCTAAAATAAAGTTAATAAAAGTTAATCGATATATTATAAGCATCTAAAAATGGTACAATTACAAAATACAACTCGTCCCGCAAAAAACAAGCCCTTATATGGCTATGACGACGGAATAAAAAAAAAAAGTTACTACTCTTGGAATGCGATCGTGAGAAAACAAAAAAATAATCCTTGGTCATTAATGTGCAAAATACATTAGTAAATGTGCCGCAATGTGTAGATATGGAGCAAGTTACTCATTATTTCTAAAGTTTTGCAGACCCTCCCAATAATTACTGCTTCCTGTTTAGGACCACAAAGACCTCCAGACAAAAATAACAGGACTACACGCAATATTATCTTTGGATAGGTGCAGGAGCTAACAAAACAGTGATATTAATGCATCTCTGTTTGATCTAAAAATATTAAGAACAATTTTTTAAATCCTAAGGGCATATTCAGACATGGGGATTAATGTAGTTGCAGATTTTTGGTGAGGTTTCTGCAGTGAATATTTGCAACGAAGGACAGTACAATGCTAGTGAATGGGGTTTTACAAATTCCCATTCAGATGTGGTGGAAATGAAAATCTAAACAGATTTTAGAGCATCCTGCAGATTTTCAAATCCACAGCATGCCAATGACTTGTAGTGGATTTTTCAGCAGATTAGATTCTTTGCAATGCAATAGGAAACTTTCACTATGCCTGAAAGTAGCCGCACACTATTCAGCAGAAAATACGAAAAGAGCAAATTCACGGCTGAAGCTCCATAAAGAAAAAAAAAAATCTAAAAACAAAAAAATAACATCCAGAAGCCGGGTCAAACATGGAGTCTGTGCAGAGTATTCAATGCCTGCCAATATTATAAAAGGCACTATGAAGCCCGAGGCTCTAATATACAATTTTTTCCAGAACAAATATTTTATTTATTTCTATGGATTTTACAAGACATTGTTGTTCTTCCCTGTGCAGCAGAACTCCGCAGCATCTCCACTGTGACTTCTGTATCTCAACCTCTTGCTTTCCCCCATTGCATTAGAGACACAAGATGGGGAGAATACAGAATTTATACAACTACCTACTATTTTATTTTTTTTTTTAAAGTTCTTCCCTATACAAGTAGAACAGGAAGATATTTCATAAACACAAAAAACACATTCAGGGAGTTCAATCATTATTTACTGCACATTGAAGAGCAATTTCAACTAAAAGAAATATCACCAGACCAGTAAATACTATATTGATATTTTTTTTGCCAAGTTGGTAAGGATTGGATTCAGACATTTCTTATGTTCATCCACGTCTAGGAAAGCCAAGAGATAAAAATCAATAGTCACCATTAAAAACTCCCAAACAAGTTGTAACCAGTTTTCCGACACTCCTAAATGACATATATTGGCTATGAAGCAATATGAAAAAGTGGAAATAGCGGGCCATGTGTCATATTATGATCGCACATTGTTCAGGAGTGTGGGAGAGTGGCAAGCTCTGTTGGACCTGTAATGGCAATGATTAGCATTTCTCACCTTTGGAAAACCAGCGGTCACAAAGGTTTCCTGCTAGTCAAATATCTATTTGGCGGGTAGGCGCCAGTGCATGGAAATAGGGTATCACTAATAGCATTCGGTTTCATCTGTTCCAGCAGAGGAAGTCACAGATCAGTCCTGCCAGGTAAAAAGAGCAAAGTGTAGCTGTCTGATTACAGCTCTGTGGGTATCTCCTACATCAATCTCTTTAAATACGGATCAATGCAGAAAACTTTACAGATCTGCTGCTAATAGGCTGTTCACATGAAGTTTCCTGCCAGCAGAGGTAGTGGCCTGGGAGATTGGTGGAGATAAGCAGTATGTTCCTATGACGATTTAGAGGGCACTACTTTAATCACGGTTAGTAAACTGAAGTCACAAAATTGTGTGAAGTTACTTTTGGGAGGAGGCTGGCACGGCTATGAACGTGTGCTGTGTAAAAAATGTCTAAATGCTATGATCACACGAAGGAATTTTGCAGGCGGAATTCGCCGCAAGATTCCGCCTCCCATTAATTTCAATGGGAGTCAGACGCCTCTTTTTCCAGCTAGCTGATTATTTCAGCTAGTGGGAAAAAGAATTGTCCTGCTCGTTCTACGGGCAGATTCCACCCGAGCCTCCCATTGATATCAATGGGAGGGAGGAATCTTCCCGCTGCCGGGAGGGAGGAATCTTCCCGCTGCCGGGAGGGAGGAATCTTCCCGCTGCCGGGAGGGAGGAATCTTCCCGCTGCCGGGAGGGAGGAATCTTCCCGCTGCCGGGAGGGAGGAATCTTCCCGCTGCCGGGAGGGAGGAATCTTCCCGCTGCCGGGAGGGAGGAATCTTCCCGCTGCCGGGAGGGAGGAATCTTCCCGCTGCCGGGAGGGAGGAATCTTCCCGCTGCCGGGAGGGAGGAATCTTCCCGCTGCCGGGAGGGAGGAATCTTCCCGCTGCCGGGAGGGAGGAATCTTCCCGCTGCCGGGAGGGAGGAATCTTCCCGCTGCCGGGAGGGAGGAATCTTCCCGCTGCCGGGAGGGAGGAATCTTCCCGCTGCCGGGAGGGAGGAATCTTCCCGCTGCCGGGAGGGAGGAATCTTCCCGCTACCGGGAGGATGCAGAGATGTGCGAGGTTGTCCTTATGGTGTCTTCCTGGTTCCTAGCTCTATTCTCCTAGCGAACTCCTCCAGGATCTATTCACACCAAATTTTGACTAAAGGCTCTTTTACACTGGGCGATTATTGTGCAGAAGAGCATTCATATAGCGCTCGTTAAACATGTGTAAACATGGCAGCGATCAGCAGAAGGACGAGCAAACATTCAATCTGCTCATCATTAAAAAACAAAGATTATCGTTGTCGGCAGCACATCTCCCTGCGTAATCACAGAGACGCGCTGCCGACATAATACTGGATGGGGACGAGGGTTCGGAGTAACGACCACTCATCCCCATTCATAGCTCCGCTTGACAGGAGCAAACAAGAGGCTATCAATGATGTCTGGTTGATCGGCGCTCGTTGCACCGGCCTATTGTCAGCCGTGGTAAAAGGCCCTTAACTTATAACAGATCTGTTTTTACCAAGTCAAAATGGGCATGCATAAAAAAATAACAGACGCTTTGGGTTTCAAATCAGTTTGATCATTGACTTCAATAGTAGATATAACGGGGGGGGGGGCGGGGAGTTGCCTCACATGACTGAGACTAACATAGCGTTTGACATGTCAGACTCCTTTTCCAGTTACATAGTTAGTACTGTTGGAAAAAGACGTATGTCCATCAAGTTCAACCAAGGAATGGGAGAAAAGTAAGGGATGGGAGAAATGATAACGGTTTGTTTTACCCTTATTAACACAGATGAGGGTTTAAAAAATAAAAAAAAATAAAACTAATAAATGAATAAATATAAGAAGTATTCATAAAGGCATTTACCAATCTTGCCTAAATAGGAAAAACTCCCCCGTGATCCCAAGTGGCAATCCAACTGGATCAACATGCAAACAAGAATTCTACACATTAACATAGGAGCGGATGTTTTTTCGTTCTAGGAAATAATCTAAGCCTCTTTTGAAGCCATCTACTGTTCCTGCTCTGACCAGCTCCTGGGGTAGGCCATTCCAAAGATTCAGGCCTCATGCATAGGGTCATGTCCGTAATCACGGGCCGTGAACGCGGGCCTGGCTGGTCACTCGCATTTTCGGCCCATTCTCCCATACAAAGTATGGGAGTACGGACCGTAAAAAGCAAAAGATAGGACATGTTCTATCTTTTGCATTACATTTCTACGGCTCGGACACCTTCCCGAAAATAAACTGGAAGGTATCCAGCAACAATAGAAGTGAAAGCAACCGAAATTACAGTCTGCAATTACGGACGATTTTTACGGCCGTGAGCATGAGGCCTCACAGTTCTCACAGTAAAGAAGGCTGGAAAGTGAACCTTTTTTTCTCCAGACGGAGGGAGTGCTACCTTGTTTTTTGAGGGGGTTTTACATGGAACAGGTTTTCACCATATTTTTTGTATGTGCCATTCATATATTTATGTAAGTTAATCATGTCCCTCCTTAAACGTCTCTTTTCAAGGCTAAATAGGTTTAGTTCTTTTAATCTTTCCTCATAACTTAGATTCTCCATGCCCCTTATTAGCTTCACTGCTCTTCTTTGTATTTTTTCCAACTCCAGGGCATCCTTTCTATGAACTGGAGCCCAGGACTGAACAGCATATTCTAGATGAGGCCACTCTAAGGCTTTGTAAAGTGTCCTGTAAGTCCATGCCTTTTTTAATACATGACAATATCTTAACTAAAGAAAAATGGATCGGGGCATGTTGAAATTCCCAATGCCCTGATATTGAGAGTCAGTCATCTGAACTTATACACAGATTGTCATTTGAAACCCTTGAAATTGGCGCATTAGGCAAACTGTGATCTAATGAGTATAGTCCTCTTCAGAAAAAGCTGAAATTTCTTATACCTTGACGAGGACAACTCAAGGACTAATATTTACTGCCAGATTGGTTTTGTTATTTAACCCATTCCCGTTTTGGCCACTTTCCTGACAGAGCCTCATTTTTCATTTTGACATGTTTCAGAATCAAAGGACCACCTAGCGTATTTTGGGGCCTCCTTTCTATTAGAAAATATTTTAGGTGCCATGTCAAGTTTGCAGGGCTCTTGCGGTGCCGAAACAGTGGAAACCCCCCCACAAGTGACCCCATTTTGGAAACTACACCCCTTGAGGAAATTATCTAGGGGTATAGTGAGCATATTGACCCCACAGGTTTTTTTCAGAAATTATTGGAAATAGGCAGTGAATATGAAAATCGACATTTTTTACAAAGAAAATGTAGGTTTAGCTTATTTTTTCTCATTTCCACGAGGACTAAAGGAGAAAAAGCTCCACAACATTTGTAAAGCAATTTCTCCCAAGTAAAACAGTACCCCACATGTGGTCATAAACGGCTGTTTGGACACACGACAGGGCTCAGAAGCGCCATTGGACTTTTGGAACTAGGATTTAGCTTGATATGTGTGTGGACACAATGTTGCTTTTGGTATAATAAAAGGGGTTAATGAAGCATGAAATTACTAATTTATGGATGTATGGTACTCTTTGAAGCAATCCTTGATACACAGGCCTGGTTTTTCGGGGCAGGTTTCACAGTGGTAAATAGTGTATTTTCGTATTCCCCTTTTGGAACACACTCTGCACCTTTTTTGTGTCCTTCCCTTTTTTGCAATTTTGGGCACTTCATTGAGGAAATGTTGCCCTGGTACAATACGTGGACCATCGCTACCAGCAGATGTGCTTATGCACTCCACTGCCTGGCTCCCAAATAGAAGTGCCTTGATCACCACCTCTTGAAAGTTAAGGAGTGTCCCTGTCCGGCCTTCACATCGGGATAGTACGTAAGCATTATACAATGCCATCTGTATAATGTGCACGGCCAGCTTTTTGAAACATGTCTTTGTTTTCCGTAGGGCACTATAAGGCTTCAGTACTTGATGAGAGATCAAACACCGCCCATGTACTTATTGTAGACCAGGATGTAATTTGGCTTCTGGGTCACTGTGGTGGTACCTCGTTCGGGGACAGGGGTGCTGCCGCTGCCATCAATTGTGGTCAATATAAGGACATCCCTCTTGTCCTTATATTTGACGAAAAGAATGTTCTCCCTGCATAATTCCCTACTCTCACCCCTTCTGAGGCTTTGGCTAAGCCGTGTTTTAGGGAGGCCTCTCTGATTTTTGCAAAACAGTACCGCATGCTACAGTACTTCTGTCAGAAAGGCACCTAAATAGTGGGATGCTGGTATAGAAGTTATCCACGTAAAGGTGATAACCCTTGTCCAGCAATGGGTGTATTAAATCCCACACTATTTTCCCACTAACTCCCAGGACGGAGGGGGGGGGGGGCATTCTTGGAGTTCAATAATAGATTCCTTCCCTTCGTAAACCCAAAACCTGTGTGTATACCCAGATGTACTCTCACACAGTTTGTACAATTTCATTCCATACCTTGCCCTCTTATTGGGCAGGTATTGGCGGAATTTAAGCCTCCCCTTAAAATGAACAAGGGACTCGTCTATGGAAATATATTTATCGGGGGTGTACAGTTGTGAAAATTTGGTGCAGAAATGATCATTGAGTGGCCTGATTTTAAAGAGACGGTCAAATGTGGGGTCGTCCTGGGGCGGGCACTGTGCATTATCATTATAATGCAAGAATTTTAAAATCACTTCAAAGCGAGTCCGGGACATGGCCATACGGTAAATTGGGGTGTTGTACAAAATATCCGCACTCCAGTATTGCCTAACCTCTGGCTTATTCACTAGTCCCATATGCAGCACAAGACCCCAAAATGTCATCATCTCCGCTGCATCTACATGGGTCCACCTAAAAAAAATGATTAAGTGGGGTTTTAGGATAAAAATTGTTGGGCGTACAGATTTGTCTGGGCCACTATTAAGTTAATAAACTCCTCAGAGAAAAAGATATTGAGAAAGTCAATTTCTGTGAGGCCTTCAGTCTCCAACTGAATTCCTGAGCTGCCTATAAAATCAGGAATTTGAGGCTCATAATTTTCGGGGAGTGGAGCCCACACGGGATCAATCATTGGGGTTGCCTCAGCTGCTCTCCTGGATCGCCTTTGGGGGGGGTTCCTCATCACTGGAGGAGCAAACTAAAAGGAGTGGGGCATATTCCTCGTCTCCCTCGCTTGCCAAATCAGTGTCAGAGGCAATGACGGCGTATGCCTCCTCGACTGAATACATCCTTCTGGACGATTGAGACATTTTGATTTATTACAGGGTGTGGTGTGGTGTTTTTACACGTGTAATCAACTTTTATTTTTACACAGGCGGGGGTGTGTGTGTGTGTGTGTGTGTGTGTGTGTGTGTGTGTGTGTGTGTGTAGTGTTTTTACACGTGTATAGTAAACAGAAATTAGAAGAGATAAGAATTTAAATTTTTTTTTAAAAAAGAGAAAAGAGAAGAAAAGGAAAAAAAAACAAAACGTGTTTTTACACGTGTATAGTAAACAGAAATTAGAAGAGATAAGAATTTTTTTAATTTTTTTTTAAAAAAGAGAAAAGAGAAAAAAAAAAAAAAAAAAAAAAATAGAATTTACCGTACGATCGTCAGTTAGAAAAAAAAAACTGAACGTCCGTCAGTAACTGACGCTATCTATTACTAAAAAAAACTGTAGTCTAACTGAACTACGGTAAATTTCTACTAAAAAAGTTGCTAGATATATCTAACTAGATCTAAAACTAAATGAACGCTTCTAACGCTGACGTATGCTACCCCAACTCCCTACTTACACCTAACTACTATTATATTTTATAGTGTATTAGAAAAAAAAAACCTGTGGCAGAAAATATGCTGATCAGGCGCAGGTGAGAAAAAAAAAAAGACCTAAAAAAAACAGCGTCAACAAATTACCACAGATGCTGATAACTATAATCAGCAGTCTGTGCCCGCAGGGTGCACACAGGTAGATGGTGCAAATTTATAATTGGAAAAAAATTACAAAAATAAAAAATTCCTAGACCAAAAGTTGAGCACAAATGCTGATCATTGATGGCGGTCACTGATCAGCGCTTAGCGGTCACAGGACACACACAGGTAATTGGTGTGGGTGAAAAAAGGTACAAAGAAATAACCTGCGGAAAAAAAAAACATGGATGCTGATCAGTGATGGCGGTCACTAACCAGCATTTCGTGGCCACACGGCGCACAAAGGGAGACTGTGCAAATTAAAAATCCTGCGCCAAAAATTGAGCACAGATGCTGATCAGTGATGGTGGTCACTGATCAGCGCTCAGTGGGCACAGGACTAGGACAGGGAGGGGGTGTAACGAGAGAAAAAAGGGACAAAAGGGCACTGCTAGTAAAGGCAAACGGGCTAAGCAAAGTTAATAATTTATTGTGAGTAAACAGGGACGGGGGCTACGCGTTTCAACGCCGGACCGGCGTCTTCATCAGGCCAATAGAGACAATGCGACTCACAGCGGTTTAAATACAGGAAGAGTAAGTTACAATTAACTGCAAGATGGAAAAAAACGCCAAACGGCGGGTCAAAAGTCAAATGTCATTCATTACATCTCAAAAAAACACATCCGCAGAATCAATTAATTAACCAAAGGATTAATAAATACACTATACAAAAAGCACTAAACATAATAATGGAAGAAATAAGAAAAATATATGTAAGAAATGGAATATTGTAAACAGTGCACTCCGCCCCATGATGACAGGGGATACTTGACGAAGGATATAGTAGGACAGAAGCAGTAGCGATGCATGATCCAGAGGAAAGAAGAATAAAACACAGGCGGCGCTGGGAAGCGTCCCTGGCGTCTAGGCAACCAAAAGAATATGGTGGCCGAGGTAGACCAAAAAAGGAACATGACACACAAAATGGTACGCAGAAGAGAACCCAGGGAAGGACTCGCAACAAAGAAATGAATAATGGTGATAGCGAGACAAGTTAAAGAGGATCCTACACTTAATGGGTAAGTGAATAGAATTATTAAATGTAAAAAGCAAGATGATAATAGAAATGTATAAAAATGTGTAAAAGTCACAAAGTTAAGAATGTTCGTAGATGGAAAGGAACAGCAGAGGAAAAAATATCTTAAAAGCATATATATGAGAGATAAAGAGAATTTAAAAAAAAAGGAACTAATGTAAGGACAAGGGTATGTCAGCAAAAAGGAATAAAACCGCATAATAAAAGGCCATAATAATAGAGAATTACAAAGTCTCTGCACAAGAAGAACAATGTATAAGAATTAATAATATACAATAGAAATTACATAATAATCATTCCAAAGTAGATTCTGTCAGGTCATTCAGACCATTGGGATGTGGGGTCACAAGCTAATATATCCAATAATTCTCCCTCTGCTTGAGTCTGGTAAATCTATTTGTTATGTCTACAGGAATATGTTCTATTGGGGGTAACTGTTATACTGTCAAAGTTACAATCATGCTTAACAGTACAACAGCGAGAGACACTTTGCTTTAGGAAACCCTTTTTAACATTTGATCTGTATTTGTTGATTCGGTTCCTAAGTGTTTGAGTTGTGCGTCCCACATATTGCAAATTGCACGTACATTGTAGCAAATAAATTACAAAATCGCTTCCACAATTCAGAGAGCGCTTAATAGGAAAGGGTGGGGTGGGAGAGGGGGGGTAGATTGGGACAGGGAGGGGGTGGATTGGGACAGGGACAAGGACAGGGCCAAAAAAATCTGTCTGATCACAAAAAAACAAACAAAAAACGACTGCTGGTGATCAGACAGAAGTAGCAAGATGAGACACTTCTTTTATACAGTAGCGCAGATCGCACTACAAATCCCAGCAAAGCCACAGCAGACAGTCTCTCAACCGCTCTGCACGCTGCCTCCAACTGGAATGGCGGCGTGCAGAGCGGTCTCTATGTTCAAAAGACCCCCCCCGGTGCTCTGATTGGTCTGTCTGTAATGACCGACCAATCAGAGCACTCCTAGAGGTGGATTCACTGCCACCTCCCTCGGTGCCGTTGGTGGCAATGGGTGTTGTCTTAGACAGCACCAATCGGCACGGTCTAACTGTGCCCTATGACTCCAGGGCACAGTTTTAACAAAAATGCCTGCTATTGGCCGGTCAGAATTGACTGACCAATAACCGCGATCGCCGATGAGGGGGGGGGCAAAACGGCACCCTGGGCGAGTAGTAGAGATGGCCTGCTGTCTTTACTTTGTCACGGTGCAATTAGCACCGATGACCGTTTCCCGTTGTGCAGTACCTATATGGCGCTTTGCGGGAAGCACCTACCGACAGCGCCATATATATACGGCGGATGTCGGGAAGGGGTTAAGAAATAATCCAAAGTAGAGGGCCTACTTTTCTTATGGTAAATGTGTTCCTGTTACAGCCATGAAGTAGATGTCCTGAGCTGAAGTGAGATACAACTACTTTACGGTGAGAGATCACACCAAGCCATTAATAACAGGACGGATGGGACATTGCTCTTAACATGAGAATGAAATGCAGGGGCTATAATTAACTTGGTGGGAAACAAAAAGCCAAACAATTCTATTATGAGGTTGAGTTTATTAAAAACAACAGAACACGTGCAAAGTGAAGTGTTAGACGAGGAATAAGAAGGAATAAATAAAGCTGCATAGTGTGAATAGACAGGCTGGTTCTTGCTAGACAAGATGGCTCCACGTCTCACATTCTGTCACATCACACAGAGGTGTTTGCACATTTATATGCAACTAAAATTGCTTAGGAACACACACAGTGAGATAACCCATGCGGACCGATAAACAAATTGCATTACTTGGAACCTAATAACAGCTTCAACAATACCATTGAGGTTTCTAGTACGGAAACCTCTGTGTGAAGCTGATGAAAATGGATCACAGGCAAAACAGTAGGCATAGATAATTGGATTTCACTGTACTGGGTATGAATTTAAAAAAACATCTATGTCAGAAAACAAGTATTGTTATGCAGGCTGAAGAACGCACAAGTTAAAAAGCATGTTATTTTCTGCTTTACTGAAGGAGAGTAACGGGGGATTAATGGAATACAATAATGATCAGATGGGGCGGCCGCCATGCAGGTAAAGAGTAGATAAAACTCAATTATAAACTAGAATTATATTTGCTCTCATTCTAGAAATGTTATGAACATTTTTATAAATATATATATATATACACACACACACACACACACACACACACACACACACACACACACACAGACACACACAGACACAGTATAGGATTAAATACACATACATACAAATAAAAAAAGAATGTGTGTGCTGTATAAATTTGCAGTCGCAAGAGATCTTGCACCTGTATACACGTTTTCTTTCATTTTGCTGTAATGTGCTGTTCAAACTTTTGTGTTGTTTATGGGATCCATATATGTGGGTTTAGGGACTGCCCCCATTTTTTGATCTTGCACTCTTCCCATTCTGCCCTGGGTGATTTTAATTAGTTTAATGTGGTTTCCTACCATCCTCCGATATATGTAGGCTTAGTCCTAGTTCTGGGTGTATGTGCAGGGTAGGTTCCTACCTCACCTTGTAGTCGCAGGTGGGCCGACACAATTTGATCAAAATGTGCGACCTCCCTATTGTAAGTAGATTTAGCAGTAATGTATATTTATTTATATTTAGTGGCTTAGGTGGCATTAGTGTTCGCAGTGTGCAGTTGTAATTTTTTGTGTGCTGTATATATAGAAGTTGAAAAATACTGCAACGTAAGAATGCTTTCAAAAAGAAGTGTTAATCATGTTAATAATTTTTTTTATCAATTAACAAAATACAAAGTGAATGAACAGAAATCAAAATCAAATCAATATTTGATGTGACCACCCTTGCCATCCAAACAGCATCAGTTATTCTAGGTATACTTGGACAAAGTCATGGATTTTGTAGGATCATAGTCAGATGCATGATTAACCAATTACACCAAACAGGTGATAATGATAATTTTTTTCATATGCAAGTTGAAACCGTAATTAACTTTAACAGAAACAGATGTAAAGGAGGCTTAAAACTGGGTGAGGAACAGCCCAACTCTGCTACAAAGGTGAGGTTGTGGAAGACAATTTTTCATGCCACAGGTCCATCATGGCAAGACTGAGCACAGCAACAGGACACAAGGTAGTTATACTGAGTCAGCAAGGCAAAAGTGAAGCATGGTGGAGGTTCCTTGCAAGTTTGGGGCTGCATTTCAGAAAATGGAGTTCGAGATTTGGTCAGGACTAATGGTGTCCTCAATGTGAAGGGGGTACAGGCAGATACTTATCCATCATGCAATACCATCAGGGAGGCATTGGATAGGCTCCAAATTTATTCTGCAGCAGGACACCACCCCCAAACATACAGCAAATGTCATTAAGAACTATCTTCATCATAAAGAAGAATAAGGAGCCCTGGAAGTGATAATATGGCCCCCACAGAGCCCTGATGTCAACATCATCGAGTCTGTCTGGGATTAGATGAAGAGACAGAAGGATTTAAGGAAACCTACATTCACAGAAGGTCTGTAGTTAGTTCTCCAAGAGGTGTAGCACAACATCACTGCGGAGTTCCTTCAAAAACTATGTGCAATGGTGTACCTGAAGGCAAAGGGAGGTTACACCAAATATTGATTTAATTTAGATTCTGTTTTTTTCATTCACTTTCTATTTTGGTAATTGATAAAAAAATATTGACACTTCTATTTTTTTAAAGCAGTCATACTTCGCAGTATTTTTCCACAACTGCCTAAAACGTTTGCACAATAGTGTCTATATATTGCTCTATCTATATATATATCTATGCAAAAAAGACTAACAGAGCAGTCACATGACACTGTGGATCAGACCATCTGCACGTTACCGCAAGGGATGAATCAATTCCTTGACTTAAAATGGATACCAGAAAATGAAGAAGTAACAGCACCAGGACTTCAGAGTAGATAAGACGGTGTTTGTTTAAACACCACAAAAGTGAGCGCCGTTGCGGTTCACATCTTGAGGTAGGTTCAGATGTGAACCAAAACGTTGCTCACTTTTGTGGTGATTAAAACAACACCTTCTTATCTTACGTCACACGCACACGTACACGTTGCGGACATTGTTAGGCGTTGTTCCAGAATTTAAAGATAAATCTTAGAGGTGACAGGTTGGCAGCTGTGTAGTAGAGTAGATATAACTGCCTCAGAGTCACCTCCAGTGACGTAGCTAACCAGATCAAGATAAAAAGCAGCCGGGGCAGCACTGAGGGTATACGTGGTGATCATAGGTGAGGGTTGCTATGTGTGAACCCCATAGGATTTCCCAGAGCGGACATCGCGTTACATCATGGGGAGACAATCCCACAAGTGTGCGAGGAGAGTGGCCAGAGTCTGCTGCATCAGAAAGCTCCAGTGACAACTGTCCATATATGAACATAATAAAGAGGGTCATGAGTGTTTATGACCTATGGGTCATGGGTTAAGCACTCGTAAAAAACACCTATTTAACGTATACGCTGCTAGATTTTCCTGCCGTATACTTTAAATGGAGGACTAAAATGGAGTTTGCACAGAGCTTAAGGGCTTATATTTAGCTAGGACTAAACAGACCTTTTCCAGTGGTGGGGCCCCCAGTGATCAAACATGTTGATAGATGACATATGTTTATTGTGAGAAAACCCACAAAAATTGAGGAGACAAGGCTTAACGTCCCTAGCCATACAGAGTATATACATATACACAAACAAAAACAAAATAACAAATATATCTAAAGCTCAGACCTGAAATCTCTTTGTAAATCTAAAAAAAAAATAATCTAATTGCTCTTTTATTGTGGCCATCTCAGTTTCTTCTTCTAAAAAAATAATGTTAAGCTTCCCTAAATTGTTTCTAAAAGCTATGATTTTAGCCTGGTGACAGCTATCAAGGTCTATTGACATGCAACAGGAGTCTTTCCATGTTCCAGTGTGCCATGGCAACTGTCATAGCAACAAAAAAGAAAAAAAAATTGAGGTCAACACTGCTGTCTTGCTACATGAATGTGAAAATCTACATAAAATATGATTTAACGCAGTACAAATTTACATATTAAAATTAGCTTTTCATCACTGTAGGCAGAGTACTGCTTATGGAAAGAGAAAAATAAAATGAAGGCTAATGCAATAACTTAAGCTAGTGACATTGGCATAGTATGGATTATAGCATGTACCCAGGCAGTAATACATTTACAGGGGAAAAAAATAAATAAATTGTAAACAAAGAGCAATACAATTCTTACAAATATCCAGATGGAGGAATATAGTAAACAGGTATGAGGTTGGCATACACCTTCATCAACAATACAGATAATACATCCACTGATAACTAGACCTTCATAACAGGTCATCCGCAAATTACTCGGGCGTGTTGAAACGTCAAGCTATATCTAGAAAGATGAAAGCCAGAGACATCAGGACAACCAATTTTCTTTTTCTAGTTCCATCAATGACTAGTGGATTGAAATTCCGACTGCTGGACACCCGCAATTGGCTGTTCAAAGTGGGGGATCTTGCACATTGTTTCGTTGTACTCAATGGGTGATCCACCAATGTCAATGCATGTGTTGGTACACTAGGGCTTTTTTATTTTTTTTAACAGCTTTATCTATATTCTGATGGGTAGCCACTGTCCAGGGTGCTGAAACAGTTACTGACGATCGTTTAACTCGTTCAGCACCCTGGACAGTGACTATTTACTGAGGTCACCTAGCAACGCTCCCGTAATTACGGGTGCACACACGTAGTCACCCATAATTACGGGAGCCCCTTAGACTTCTATGGGCTGCCCGTGCCGTAATTACGGCCTGAAATAGGACATGTTCTATCTTTTTAAACGGCATGGGCACCTTCCCGTAAGCATACTGGGAGGTACCCGTGGCCAATAGAAGTCTATGGGTCCGTAATTACGGGAGATTTTACGGTTGTGTGCATGGGGCCTAACCTGTATGTTAAATCTGGACACCCATACGGTCAGCATCTCAGTTGTCCTAGTTCAACCAAGCATCTTCCTCAGGGTATGCACTCAAACCTATGAAAAATGCTTCCATTATTATTATTATTATTTTTTTATACTGCTTGCCATATTGTTGTTTTTTTTCCAGATTTGTATTTGTTCCATATGAATTATTTGTTAAGCATTTTGAATTAAGCATGAACTTGCAATAGCAAACATGGCACTCAAGGAAATTATATTCACTTCTGACAAAAGAAAACGAGTTAGATACGCGAACAGTGAAAATGTTAAAAGTAATACCACCATAAAAAAAAAAGGCTGGTAGCGTGCATAGCGTCTCAGACTAATATTAGCTCCTGCACAAACACCCTGATACTTCACGAACTGAAATCAAACTCCAATAGATACTATACAGCTTTATTTGTGGTAATGCCAAGTCCTGGCATCTCAAAGTGATGAAAACCACGGCTCAAAGGTTTACAGCGATCTTGTTGAATGAAGTAGATACGCCGAAAACAGCGCACGATAGTAAAGTTCCAGGAGTAGACACAAACATAAGATCTTTTAACACTGGTTTTGTAACTGGACTAGCAACCAAACCACCTCACATGTTGGAGGTGGTTGGGTTGCTAGTGCTATTTGGCATGCAGATTATGCGGATTTGATTTTTGGGCGCCATGTCGCATTTGCAAAACCCTGAGGTACCAGAGTACAGTGGAAGCCCCCAAGAAGTGACCCTATTTTCGAAACTACACCCCTCAAGGCATTTATCATTTGCCTGGACATATGACAGGGCTCAGTAGTGAAGACCACCATATGCACGAGAGGCATATTTTGGTGATTTTCACGGTATTGGCCCACAATTGCAGGGCTCCGAGGTCAAATACTAAAACAAACCCCAAAGTAGTGACCCCTATCATGGAAACTACTAAAGTAGGGCATATTATGGGGTGTAGTGAGCATTTTAAGCCGACATGCTTTTTTCATTAGAAATTAATGCATAGCGGATGGTGAAACGTAAAAATTTAAATTTGCCGCTGATATGCCATTTTAGTGCACAATATGTTGTGCCCAGTTTGTGTCACTGCAGACAAATACCTTATAAAATTTTAAGTGGGTTCTCCCAAGTATGGCGATGCCATATATGTGGACGTAAACTGCTCTTTTGTAGGGCTCAGAACGGAGGGAGCGACATTTGGCTTTTGGGGAGCAGATTTTGCTTGGTAGTTTTTCTGTTTGGGGTATTGCAGGTATTTCAGTTTATAATGTGGGGGATATGTAATCTGTGCGGAGTAAATCAGGGTATATCTAAGCTGCGCGGAGTACATCAAGGCATAATAAGAGGGTATAATAATGCGGTAAATAAATAATAATTCATAGATATGTGGCCGGTGTCGCACTGATAAATGATGCCCGATCGTATCCGATTTTGGAACACTCTGCACATTTTGCATCACCATATTCGGAGAGCCAGAACTTTTTTATTTTTTTCTCCACCGGAGCCGTGTGAGGGCTTATTTGTGGCAAGACAATCTATAGTTTTGCTTGGTACCATTTTGGGATACATGCAATTTTTTATCACTTTTTCTTCCATTTTTTGGCAAGCAAGGTGACCAAAAACAAGCAATTATTTTTTATTTTTTTTTCACAGTGTTCACCGTGTGCTATAAATGAAATTGTACTTTATTCCTGCGGGTCCATACGATTATGGCGATACCATATATATAAATATATATCGTTTTTGACATATGTTTTACAGTGTTTGCACAATAAAATCTTTTTTTTTTTTTAAATACATTTTTTTGTCTCACCATATTCTGTGAGCCATAACTTTTTATTTTTCATCAAAAAAGCTGTGTAAGGGCTTGTTTTTTGCGGGATGGGTTGTAGTTTTTATTGGTACTGTTTTGTGGTAAATGCGACTTTTTGATTACTTTTTATTCTATGTTTTGTGAGGGGTGGTGACAAAAACAATAGTGATCCTGGGATTGTTTTTTTATAAAATAAAAATTTGCGGTGTTCACTGTGTGGGAAAAATAACGTAAAAGTTTTACCGTTTGGGTCGTTACGGACTCGGTAATGACAAATATGTGTACTCTCTTTTTTTCCAGTGTGTGTTTGTTTTTTATTCAACATTTTTATTAACAAATTTGTCCCCACTAGGGGACTTTAAGGCCTACACTTCTGATCTTTACTCTAAAACAATGCACTACCCACGTAGTGCAATGCATTAGAGCTGTCAGTTATTCCCTAACAGCAAGCCTATTAGTCAGGCTTCCGGGCGAGGCCTAAATGGCTTTCATACGTGGCAGACCAGGGGGCCATTGTTAGGCCTCCGGGTGCCATAGCAACGATCGGCAACGCTGCCCATCTCAGCGATGTCTATCGGAGAAAAAACTACTAAGATGCTGCGATCGCTTTTGATTGCGGCATCTAAGGCGTTAAAGGCAGGGATCGGAGCTAGCACTGTTCCCTGCCATTACAGCACGGTGTCAGCTGTAACATACAGCTGACACTGGCAGCTGATGTCGCAGGCTCAGCTTCTGAGCCTGCGCCATATGGTTTCAAGTGAAGGAAGCCTTTTAGACTCCCACCTCAGAGCGGGACCTAACAGGCTTCTGTACTTGGCAGACAGGAGGCCATTGTTAGGCCTCCGGTCTGCCGGAGCAGTCATCAAAACCTCTCGATTACATTGCTGGGTTCCAATCTGCTGGTTATACCCCATAGGTGCAGCGATAAAAAGCTTTTGAGCGCTGCATTTTAGGGGTTAATCGGCCGGATCGGAGATGAGCTCCGGTCCTGGCCATGGAGCAGGGTGTCAGCTGCAATATACAGCCAACACCCGCTGGCGATGGAGCGGGCTCAGCTTCTAAGCCCGCACCATCATCATCGCGTACTATTACATTGCTTTGCCTTAAGACCTTGGCGACAGCAACCTAATAGTATGTGACATATCGACAAAGGGTTAAAAATTATTTTAGGGAACTAGGAGAGAAGCTAAAGGCAAGGACCTCCAAGGTAGTGTTTTCAGAAATACTACCAGTGCCACGACGGTCACTAGAAAGAACGTGGGAGATTAGGAAGTTAAATAAGTGCCTTAGAAATTGGTGCAGGAAGGAAGGGTTTGGGTGTCGGTAGGATTACATGTATGCTGGCGAATGCAAGTCTTGCAAGTAAAATGGACAAGTTTGAGATTCTAATGACCGACATAGATTATGATGTAGTGGGCATAACAGAAACCTGGCTGGATGAGAGCCATGACTGGGTAACAAATATGGGGGCTACACCGTATTCAAAAGGGATAGAAAATATTTAAAAAAAGTGGAGGGGTTTGTCTGTTTGTAAAATCCAGCCTAAGACCAGTCCTGAATGAAGACACTGAATGAGAATGTGACAGTGTGGAGTGTTTATGGTTAAATATTCATGGAGCGATTAAAAACGGTAAACTGCTATTTGGAGTTTGTTATAAGCCACCGGACATAGCGGAACAGGCGGAGGATGAAATTCTGCAACAAATACAAAAGGCAGCACATAATAATGGGGTTCTTATTATGGGGGATTTTAACTATCCTGACGTTAATTGGGACATAGAGGCTGCTGGATGTGCTAAAAGCTGGAAGTTTCTATACACAATTCAAGACAATTATTCCTCTCAGTTGGTTAAAAAACCAACCAGAGGGGATAATGTGCTGGATCTAGTCTTATCTAATAGACCAGACACTAGATCAGATGTGGAGGTTCGGGAGCACTTTGGCAACACTGACCATAATATAGTAAGTTTTCATATAATATTCAATAAGACAATACGAAGGGGAGGAACAATAATATGAGATTTTAAGAAAGAAAAATTCAATCGGCTGAGGGAAACAGTCTTGTTGACTGGGATCATGTAATGGTAAATAAAGATACGGACGCTAAATGGGGAGCTTTTAAAGATCTATTACATGAATCGTGTAGTAATTTTATACCCACTGGTAACAAAATGTCTAGGAATAAAAGGAGACCAATATGGATGAATAGGGAATTACTGAATATAGTAAGACAAAAACAAAAAGCATTCAAAACATCGAAGGCTGATGGCTCAGCGAAAGCATTCCAAAGATCTCAAAAGAAATTGTAAAAATGAAATCAAGTTAGCAAAGCTATCTACAGAACAACAAATAGCTAACGACATTAAAATAAATCCCACAATTTTTTATAAATATATTAATGCCAAAAAGAACAAATCTGATAATATTGGCGCTCTTAACCCCTTAGTGACCACTAATACGCCTTTTAACGTGATCCACTACTGGGCTTTAGGCTAGGCTGACGTCTTTTCACGCCAGCCTAGTCTAAGTCCTGCACGGGTCTCCCGTGCAGGCAGGAGCCGGGGCTCTGCTGTCTGATGACAGCTGAGCTCCTGCTCCAACGCCCGCGATCGAAGTTTACTTCGATCGCGGCCGTTTAACCCATTAAATGCCGCCGTCAATAGCGACCGCGGCATTTAACTTTGTCTACAGAGGGAGTGTGCTCCCTCTCTCACCCATCGGCGGCCCGCGAATGCAATCGCGGGTCTCCGATGGGGTGTCATGGCAGACTGATAAAAGCCCCCAGTTCTGCCCTGGACATATGCCTGTTAGGACGCGCCAGAGGCACGTCCTAACAGATTGCCTGTCAGATTTACACTGACAGGCAATAATGCTCTGGTATACGAAGTATACCAGAGCATTATAGCAGGGATCGGAACATCGCACAGTAAAGTCCCCTAGTGGGACTAATAAAATCAGTCATCAAAGTGAAATAAAGATTATTAATAAAAAGTACAGTAAAAAAAGAAATAAAACCATTTTTTCCCATAAAAAGTGGTTTTATTTAGTAAAAGTGTAAAAAAAAAGTACACATATGTGGTATCGCCACGACCGTAATGACTCCATTACTAAAGTTAATATGTAATTTAAACCGCAAAGTCAACACCGTAAAAAAAAAAACGCCAAAAACTATGGCGAAATTGCAATTTTTTTCCATTGCCCCCCAAAAAAGTCATAATAAAAATGAATCAATAAGTCCCATGTACCCCAAAACAGTACCATTCAAAACTACGTCTTGTCCCGCAGAAAACAAGCCCAAAAAATCACTACATTGATGGAAAAATAAAAAACTTACGGCTCTTGGAAAGCGACGATGCAAAAACAAATAATTTTAGTTCAAAAGTGTTTTTATTGTGCAAAAGTCGTAAAACATAAAAAAACCTCCACATATGTGGTATCGCCGTAATCGTACCGACCCATAGAATAAAGGTCACATGTTAATTACGTCGCACAGTGAACGGCGTCAATTTAAAAACGCATAGAACAATGGCGGAATTTCAGTTTATTTTTATAATCCCCCCCAAAAAGGTTAATAAAAGTTAATATAAAAATTATATGTACCCAAAAATGGTGCCATTAAAAAGCACAACTAATCCCGCAAAAAACAAGTCCTCATACAGCTATGTAGACGAAAAAATAAAAACGTTATAACTCTTTGAATGCGACTATAGAAAAACGAATAAAATAGCTTGGTCATTAAGGCCTAAAATGGGCTGGTCACTAAGGGGTTAAAGATGAGCATGGGGATATAATTGTAGAGGACAAAGTGAGGGCTGAGATGTTAAACACATACTTTACCTCTGTGTTCACTGATGAGCTGCCAGTACCAGATATTCAGGGGGACAGTGATAAAGGTTCCCCACCCAATATTAACTGCTTAACACAGGAAGTACAGCTACGTCTGAGCAAATTAAATATTGATAAATCCCCTGGCCCAGACCGAATACATCCACGGGTATTAAGGGAATTGAGCTCGGTAATGGACAGACCATTGTATCTTATCTTCTTAGACTCTCTTGTAACAGGATCAGTGCCACAGGATTGGAGGACGGCTGATGACGTACCAAGAAAGGTAAAAGGTGGAACAGAGTAACTACCGTCCAGTAAGTTTGACATCTGTGGTATGTAAAGTATTTGAGGGTATTCTAAGAGATGAAGTATGAAAGTATATAGCAGAGAAAAGTCTAATAACTGATAACCAGCATGGATTCACGAAAAACAGGTTGCGCCTAACCAACATGCTCGGTTTCTATGAGGAGGTATGTGCAAAACTGGATGTTGGTTATGCGGCTGATGTGATTTATTTGGATTGTGTGAAAGCTTTTGATACTGTTCCACCCAACAGTCTTGTTCTGAAGCTACAGACACAAGGACTGGGGGAACGTGTATGCAAGTGGGTAAAGAATTGGTTAAAGGACAGAAAACAAAGTAGTTATAAATGGAACTTACTTAAAACAGGTTGAAGTCAGCAGCGGTGTACCACAAGGATCGGTGTTATTAAAAAGAATTGGGCCTCTATTAATGACCTTGTGGATGGGATTGATAGCATGGTGTCAGTTTTTGCTGACAATACAAAACTTTGTAGGATACTCAGCTTGAATTTAAAATATTACTGAAAGACGTAGATAAGCTGGCAGCATGGGCAAAAACATGGCAGATGAAATTTAATGTTGATAAATGTAAAGTAATGCACTTAGGAATCAATAATAGAATTAATATACATTAAATGGAATAAAACTAGGGGATAACGTAACAATAGAAGGACCTGGGTATTATAGTATTATGGTAAAAAATAAAGCTAAGCAGCAGCACTCAATGTCAGGCAGCAGCAGCAAAAGCAAATAGGATTTTGGGGTGTATAAAAAGAGAGCTAAAAACCCGGGACTCAAATGTAATATTACCACTCTATAAATCCCTTGTAAAGCCACATCTAGAATATGGAATTCAGTTTTGGGCTCCACATTGCAAAAAGGACATAGGAGAACTGGAGAGGGTTCAGAGGCGGATAACGAGATTATTAAATGGGAGGTGTCGCTTACAATGAAAGGGTAGGATGGCTTCTACCCTTTGGCGATGTTCTTAGCAACCACAGTGTCTCTCCCTAAACAGGGGAAGGACCCAAACACTCTAGCCAACTTTTGACCCATTTCTCTATTCAACACAGATGACAATATATATGTAAAGGTCCTTTATGCTGTTCCGCTTTCTACACATTTTTGATCCAATGCGGATATTCAAGCTATACAAGAGGTCTCTATGCGAACAAGGTCAGCCTGTCCCTTGCACACCCAGTAACTCCACTACAGGAAGTTCAGAATACCGTACAAGAATTTTGGTAATCCATCTAAGTCCCAAATTTTAAATATGGGCAGATATACCCCAACTGGATCTCCTCTTCCCTTATATCTGGCACAAGGGTCACAGAAAATATTTGGGTATGGCATTCTCCAGCCGTAGTACCTTATTTTGTACACATAAGTGGCAATCCTAATCCCTAGAGTTTCTCAACTTTAGGAGAATTTTTTGTAAGCCACTTTATATCCTGGGTCATATGGCAATCGTTAAAATAGTAGTAGCAATAATACTTACAAATCCTGCACTGACCATATCTCTCCTCCTTTCTCCCTAAGTTACAGCAAACTTTATTTGGGGGAAATAAACACCCACGGATAAGCACCTTCACAATGGTCAGGCTCTGGCCCTCTGGGGCCCCGGATGTACATAAATTTTACATGAGAACCATATTAGAAAAGCTCAAATATTGGTGGCTTTCCAACTGCAACAACAAATGAAATGAAATAAAACGCTATATGCTAGGTAGACCTCTCATCTCCTACCTAGAGTTCTCACATACCACAGTGCCTCCCCTTACTATCCCTCTGATGAGTAAAGAAATCTTGTTATCTGCATGGAGATATATCGTCCGCCAGTTCACTCACAATTAATGTGGCTCACTATTATCAATGCCATTTAGATAATAAATACCATGTTTGATATCAATATTGACTTGTGGGAATAAGTTGGTATAGTCAATATTGCATATTTAATTCATAGACACTGGTTCCCACAGTTTTTTTGCAGGCAGAAAATCTGCCTCAAAATTCCGTTCAGAAGAGTAAACACCCGAAGATAGGGCATGTTCCTTTTACCATCGAGAAGGATTTTTCCGCTCGTGGGAAAAAACGCCCCCGCCTCCCATTGAAATCAATGGGAGGCATTTTTGGTCATTTTTTGGCACGTTTTCAGAGTCAAAAAACTCTGTGTGAACTGGCCCTAACTCCATGACGTATCTTCATCCTTCTGTATTATTCTCTGTCTTCAGGGCTGGTGCCACCACTCATTAGTGCAGCGCTGGTCATAACTCATTCTGTCCCACGTTTTACTGGCTGCAAGACTTATGATTGTTCTTAATTGTAAAATTAATGTGCCATTACAAATGGCAGAAATACAAAATAAAGTGAACTTTACCTTCCAAATGGAAAAATCTCTGCCCATCAGGTTGCATACTTATTGGCACGCATCGTTTATATTCTTTCAAAGTAGTAATCGTGGTTCACAAGCTTACTCAGACCCTTTGACCTAAGAATACTTATAGAATACCAATTTCTACTTGATAGCAACTATGGTTTTCCCCACAATTAAGGGTATGGTCTCTGGTCGTTTTAGCAGTAGCCTGGGTTGCTCACATACTGTACTTTCTGTTTGTTAAGAAATGTAATTCTATGTGATAAATCAGATACCCTATCCACGTAACTATTTTTGTAATTTCACAAATTGGCAGTCATACATATTTCTGTTGTCTCCCCCTTCCGGTTTCCTTTGTTAATTTTGTCATATTAGGGATCTCACGTTAAAATCTCCGCTGTTTGTTATATACTACACAACGTAATAAAAATGTATACTTAAAGTGTAGCTAAATGTTTGACAAACTTCTGACATGTCATGGAGACATGTCAGAAGTTTGGATTGGTGGGGGTCCGAGCACTGAGACCCCCGCCAATCTCTAGAACGAAGCAGCTGAAGTGTTTGTATGAGCGCTCAGCTGCTTCGTGTGTGTTCGGCTATTTCCAGAAATAAATGTATCGCTGTACGGACTCAATAGAAAGTCTTTGAGCCCGTACACCGATACATCGGCTTTCCAGAAAAAGCCAAACAGAAACTAAGCAGCTGAGCGCTCATACAAGCAATTCAGCTGCTTCGTTCTAGCGATTGGTGGGGGTCTCCGTGCTTGGACCCCCACCAATCCAAACTTCTGACATGTCACTATGACATGTCAGAAGTTGGTTGAACGTTTAGCTACACTTTAAGAAAAAATTAGCCTATTTACAGCTTGCACGTTTTTATATAAATTCATATTTACAAATGGAGTTACAATTCTAGGTTTCCTAATTATTATTGAAGCCTGAAATTTAAGTGTCAAAACTGTAATATTTAGTCCAAAAATGTTGCTACTAACTTAGACTCATTAGTCTTATTGATTGTAATGATGGTAGCATTACTGGCCCACGTGAGCTTAGCCCATTCAACAATAAGCAATTTCAGAAGACTGTGGATTAAAGTAAATTTATCACAGACAATCTTAGTCAATAAAATAATCTAGAGCTAGTTGTTGCCTTCTCAAGAGATTGTCAGGTTAACATCCTATTAGACTTTAAAAAAAAAAAATTATTGGGGGGTGCGGCCTAGCGCGCAGCGGGAACAGTAGCATAGGTCTGTAGCCCGGCAGTGAACCGACGCCATTATCATCCTGAACTCATCCTACTGCTTCCAAAATTCCGTCCCGACGATCTAGAGAGCAGCTAACAAAGCCGTTATGAGCCCCACCAGAGGTAAAACGGCCGCAGAAAAGCTGCAAGAATTCGCTCAGGGAGAAGGGCAAGATGGCGGCCGCTCCCCGGTGCCACATCACTCTAAAGGAAGTGACTCTTTGGACAGCTTGGCCCCAGCCTCAGAGGTGGTTCCGGAGCCCACATTGGCTGAAATTACCTCCAAATTACTCTCAGCTATAGCAGCCTGCAAAACCTCGCTTACCGGTAAGCTGGAGGAAGTCAAGATCGATATAGATGCGGCAGGACATGCAGGCCATGCGAGAGCACCTGACCCACATGGAGGACAGAGTGTCTGGCGTAGAAGACAGGACAGCTTCTTTACCTGGCGCCATTGCTGATCTGGAGTCGGCGGCTGAACTTTGGAAACAAAAGTCAGATGATCTCGAGAACAGGCTGCGCCAAAATAATATTCGTATAATCGGCATGCCGGAGAGGGTTGAAGGTCAGTACTCGGGAGATTTTGTCATGCAATGGATAAAAGATTTACTCCCTGACGCGCCCTTCTCACAAGCTTTCGCGGTGGAAAGGCCCACAGGGTGCCGGGAAGACCACCACCTCCAGGGGCACAACCTTGACCTTTGCTCGCCCACCTGCTTAACTGCAATGACCGGGTTATGATCCTGCGCCTGACACGCAGGCTCCCGGAGATTACATATAATGGGGCAAAAGTTTCCATATTCCCTGACTTTCAAAAGTGCCGTGCGACATTTCTGGCAGTCAAAAGATGCCAGAGAGATCTGGGTGTCCTGTACTCTATGTCTTACCCTGCAAGATTGAGGATAGTAGATGGTGAAAGATCCATTTTCTTTAACTCCCCACAAGATGCGGATGAATGGGTGAGAAGGTAGCGCCCACCCCGTCGAAACTAACTTAGTCTGCTACTATTCTTTGAGTTTTATGCAAGGGAACACTGACTATTGGCCTATTTTGGATTACTTGCCTTACTTTTGTATTGGATTTTACGCTATTTAGAATTTTACAGCATGACGGTAACCTGGACTAGGACTGATGGAGATCGGTTGGCAAGTCTGAGTTTTTCTGCTTCTGAATGTGAAGTCCTTCCATGGAGGAAAACACCTCTCGTTTCCTTAATCTTATATGTTTGCTGATGGAAGCTTGACCAATTGCTGTATGGCACGGGTCTTACCCCCGTATACCTCAGTGCCATGGTTCTAGAAATGCACCGGCAATGTTATGTGCATCTCCCTGCATTGTCTCGTTATATTTTTTTTCTTCTTGTTATGGAATATGCCTTGGGTGAAAGGTGTTACGTTAATGATTTTGTACAAATGTATGCGTATGCTAGTTTCATGTTTGAGTCGAAGTCGTATTTGCAAAGTGCGGGATTACGGTTCTTTATGCAGAATCTGGGAATCACCCTATACGTGAGTTGTGCTTCTTATAAATGGCCGCTATAACGGTTATGTCGTGGAATGTGAGGTGCATGGGTAGTCCGCAGAAGAGAACAATGCTTTATGGGCATATACGTAAAATCAACCCTCATATATTATGCCTTCAAGAAATGCATTTAATACCTGCTAAATTCAAAACTATTCTCAGGCCCTGGGTCCAGTGTTCTAGCCACTCCCACCACACATCTTATTCTAGGGGGTGTATCCATTTTAGTGCATAAGTCTCTGAGATGGGAAGCGATACCTACTAAAATAGACAGTGAAGGCAGAAATGTTTTTGTTTATGCGCTCATTGAAAATGTTCCTTATGTCATATTAGGTATGTACATTCCCCCGCCGGCTTCACTGCAGGTTTTGCATATGGCTGCTACTTTTGCTGCAACATATCCGGCCGCTAAAGTGTTAGGAATGGGAGACTTTAACATGGTGGTAGATCAGGGTCTAGATAGATTTAGGACTTCTTCAATTCGGTCTTGGGTCTGCTGTTTCGTGAATTGGGATGGACAGATATATTTCGATATAAATACCCAAATTCTAAGGTCTATTCCGGTCACTCCCTGGGCAGAAATTCTCTGTCAAGAATAGATTATATGATTGGTAACTCGCTCATTATACCTTTGGTTGAAAATGTATCTTATAGACCATGGGCGGCATCAGATCACTCTCCTATGGGGATCAGCTTTAAGCCTCCTGGCCCATCATTGCCCAAGAGTTGGAAAATACACCCCCTTTTGGTTGACTCTGATCGGTCCTCAAGACAGGATACCAGATCAATTAGAGGTATTCAATCTTGACCACAGGTTATTTTCAGATTACAGTATATTATGGGACACCTTGAGGGCCTATCTTCGAGGTTGCCTTCGCTCCACTATTTCCTATTTAAAACGAGACTCCTCCAAAATAGAGTCTGACATGGTGATGCATTGCACAGCCTTAGAGGAAAAATACATCGCTGATCCTACTAACACCACATCTAACTGACTTCATGTCTTACATGGACGGTATTTCATTCCCGACTCTATATATTTACAGTCCAAAACATCCCTACCTGCTTCATTCAGAGGAGGAAGTAATGGAGGCTTTGAAAGATATGTCTAAGGGGAAGGCATCGGGCCCGGACGGGATCCCTATAGAGGTATGTATCAGAAATACTGTCACCATCTCATCCCCTCACTCAGTTCTCTCACGCCCTTGGCGCCGGTAGGTTACCAGATAGTATGTATGATGCCACTATCATTGTCCTGTTAAAACCCGACACGGACCATTTGGATTGTGGCTCATATCGCCCGATCTCGTTATTGAATAACGACTACAAAATACTTACCAAAATATTAGAAAATAGACTTAATAAGGTTATCTCGCAGGTTATTCATACAGATTAGTCCGGCTTTATGCCCGGGAAATCTACCTCGGTCAACATTAGGAGGGTACAAGTTCTCACACAAATAGGAGTAGATATGAAGACAGATTGGGCTATGGCGTCTTTAGACGCTGCAAAAGCTTTCGATTCCATAGAATGGTTGTACTTGTTGGAGACCTTAAAAAGGTTCGGTTTTGGTCCACAGTTCCTTAGATGGGTATCAATTTTATACAAGGCGCCAAGGGCGCAAATTTTGGTGAATGGCATACTTTCCCCAAATTTCCGTCTCCATAGAAGCACTAGGCAAGGATGTCCCCTTTCCCTGTTGATCTTCGCTCTGGCTATAGAGCCATTAGCCATATGAATACGACAACACTGAGTACAAAGGGATTTGTTTGGGCAACAGGGAGGACAGAATCGGCTTGTATGCCGACGATATGGTGCTTTTCATGTCTCAGCCGAACGTGTCTCTTCCCCTGCCAATCAGAACCTTGGAAATCTTTGGGTGGTACCCTGGGCTTTATATTAATTGGAGCAAGTCCTTTTTTATGCCCCGGCAGGGGATGGGATGGTGAGACTCTGCACATGGCTTGCGGGTGGTTACTTAATTTAAATACCTGGGTGTTATTATCAACAAAGATCATAGGAATGATTATGCATCATCCATAAAGTGGCGTCTCAAGTGTGTATGGCTGCGAAATCTCTTTATGGATACCCTGCTGTGCAAACGGATATGCCACTATGGTTTAACCCCATACTCACGCAATTGTTAGACGCTTTAGCACCGTCCTTTTGGATTCAGTATGGGGTGGGCACTATCGGGGATGTTTATACGGATAATGTCCTCAAATCATTTATACAGATGCAGTCTGATTTTGCCCTACCTAGAGAAGCCTTTTATAGGTACCTACAATTACGTCATGCGCTTCAATCCAAATACCCATCCCCTGAGTTGGTCTTCTCGCAGTTCCCGTTGATAGGAGTGTTTCGGTCCCAGAGGTTTGATCTCTGCTATTTATACCCTTACTTTGGCCAAATTAGTCAGGGCACCCTTGCAGGTGAAGGACAGGTGGACGGAACAGATACCAGACTTGTCGGAGGGGGATTGGGAGGAGATCCTATCCTCTCCACTATTTGTATCTCAAGCGGTCAATAGGATTATACAACGATCCATAATTCACCAAAGTTACCTTACTCTGGTTAGATTGAACAAAATAGGTAGGTACCAGTGTACGGAATGTCACAGATGCCGCTTTCAGAGGTCGGATTTCTAGAATATGATTTGGGCATGTCCAGCAGTTTCCTCTTTCTGGGAACATGTTGTAAGGGTAGCTACTGACATTGTGCACATACCAGTTCCAGCTACTCCACAAGTGTGTCTGTTTGGTATCGTACAGGATGAGGACTGGCCATACTATATGAGAATATTCCTTAGGGAGGTGATGCTTATGGCGCGTAAAACTATTGCTATCCGTTGGATGGACCCGCGTCATCCTACCACGGCTAAACGGAAAACTCTTGTTAATTCTATTGTTCCATACGAAAGGATAATCTATAGGCAAAGGGGCTGTATTGCTAAATTCCATAAGATTTGGGAAGCATGGTGTACTTCTTCATTGACTCAATATACCCCGCAACGTTATAATGATCTTAGACTCTCGTTGATACACAACTGTTGATGATACATGGAGGTTACATGTGTTCTAAAATATTCCGTTTTTGTTACTGCTGATGTTGTACTATATGCTTGATTAAATGTGTGTATTCCTTGAAGTCTTGCTTTGTAACGATACATTCAATTTCTGTTGTCACTTATGTATTGTTATATTCATATAATGATTGCATGTGTACTACGATTCTTCAATAAAACGAGTTTAAAAAAAAATATTTTTGTTGAATATCGCACGATATTCGAGGGGTTTTCCCATAATCATTATTTATCAACTATCCACAGAATAGGAGATAAATATCTGTTCGGTGGAGGTCTGACAGCTGTGACCCCCACCGATCACGAGAACGGGCTTACCTTACCGCTCCTGGGAGCCCCAAAGGAATGGAGCGGTAGTGCGCATGCGCAACCATCACTCCCTTCATTTCTGTGAGGCTGCAGATCGCTAGATTCGGCACCTGTGTATAGGTGATAAATATTGATTATGGGAAAACTCCTTTAAGGATGCAGGGACTGCAGAAAAGGTGCCACAATAGAAGACCTTTAGGCTGGATTCACACATACTAAGCAGATCGAAAAGGAAGGAAAAAAAAATGGAGATGTACAGCAAAAATATAAAACTGAATGACACAAACCTGCAGCTGGACAGTATTGTGTTGTAGACCTCCAACAATTGGTCTAAACCTGGCAATTCCTCTTTCTTCTGCAGCCGTGGTTATTGCATCCAAGACTTTTTCAAGTCTAAAAGGAAACAGGATACATCATAGCGAGCGATAAAAATGTCATTGTAACAAACACCCAACACAAAATAATTCAAAATCAATTTATAACACTAAAAAAGTATAAACTTAGCAGATTGCTGCAAGGACACAGCAAAGTTTATGATGACAGCATTGTTTGTTATCGTCTTGTTTCAGTTTTCTTCATAAATTCACCAAATCTAATTAAATCACTTCAAGCAGATGGCTAGGAACAAAGAACATAAGAAATCCCAATTCACTCCTGAACAGAAGTGAGGAAAATATATTTATTGCATGTTAACAGTGTACTCCTGTCCTGTAAGATACACTACCAAACGAGACATAATTAATTCACTTTTCAAAGGTAAAATCTTACCATGTGATTGTTGGATATCTCCCATATGAAGTAAAGCAATTACAGTGTCATTTTCATTTATGAGAACACATTAACTTGTAACTATTAAAGAAAAAAATATTTATTGAAAACGATGCTCTTAGTTATGGTAAACGTCTTGAATACAAACTAACACGGTGCCTCATCAATAAGAATCCTAATGAAATGTGCTACAAGACATGTCTGAATAAATATTTATCTAGGACAAAACACTTTCCCCAACGCAGCTGTCGTGAGGAAACGTGTCATTAAACTTAATCGCAACGTACTTACATGTTTTCTTCTCCAACAATGCATATAGCAGACAATAACTTGACCACATCCGTCATCATATTAGCTTGCTTGGGATCCATGGCTTTGGCCAATAATGAAAGGCTCCTTTCTTCTCCCATGATTCTCTCTAACCCATGCTGCAATAAAATAGTATTACATAAATATAATAATGCAGTAAAACATTGTGTTCTTCCATTTTAAAATGTTATGGCAGACCATGACTCCACCCGCCAATGTCTCCAAGTTGAAAACTACGGTGGTGGCCCAACATACTGCTATCTCTGATTATCAAAAACACTTGGAAGACCTAGACAATAGGGGTCGAAGACATATTATTAGAGTCCGTGGTGTACCTGAAGCTACTCAGGATGAGCATCTGAAAGACGTACTGGCGACCATTTTTAACACTGTTCTATGTGTTTCTGCTGACCATACTATAAAGTTGGATCGTGCTCACAGAGCTCTGAGACCTAAAGGTGCCTCTCCTCTACCTCGTGACATTATTTGCTGTGTGACTGACTATGAACTTAAAAAAACCATTATGACTAAAGCTAGAGCTCACCGTTTTATTCAATATAAAGATTCCAATGTTCAATTGTTACCTGATCTGTCCTTTGCACAAGCGTAGACCATTACGTCCTTTACTATCTACCCTGCGAGAAATTAATATCTTATACCGCTGAGGATTTCCGTTCAGTCTTACAGCCAGACGAGAGGGCTGTTCTGCTGTTGTCAGATCACCATCAGACGTCCGAGCCCTTTGTGATATTCTGGACATCCCGGTCCCGAAACTGCTCAATTGGGAGCTTACTCCACCGCCACCTGCACCCCCTCTTGTCTGGCAAAAAGTCTCTCCAAAGAAGAAATCTGCTACTCTACAGGGTTCCATGTTTGACCGAGGACACAAACCACCATCTCAGCGTTTCTGATTTTGTTCTTAGGTGTGAATACTCTTTCGCATAACTAAGTGCTTAGACCGCATTGAAAGTTCACCTTGTTTAAGTATTGAATGTGCTTTCTGAACTGTTGTCTTTTTATATAGGCTGTGGTTGAGGGCCACTATTACGGATTGTACAAGATTTATTCATCCCTATTACAGGGGTTTGGTAGCTGTGTCGCTGATAGATTAGGCTTCGAGTGGTTCTTCTCCCCTATGGAGACACTATACCCTCCTAGTGCACTTGCTGCATCTAGTGCTCTCAATGTTACATGCTCAGAAGTTTTTCTTTATTTTGCTAGTCTTCATATGGAATATCACTTCCATTCATAGTCTCATAACCGACTTGATAGCGGATAGTTGCTATATGTGGTTTTCTGTATTGTTTTTGTTTGTTTGTCTATGTCTCCCCCATCCCTTCCCCTCTCCTCTCTTTTTTTATTAGGCGATCTGGTCTGTGGACTGGGACTACAAAACTAATGCTACAACTAATTTTTCTAACATTCCAGTCTACGTACAGGTTGGTTTGCTCTCTGGATTTTTTTATTGCGATTTGATTTACTGCTTACGGATTTATCATGGCGCGTATAGTATCCTTAAATGTTAAAGGTCTAAATTCTAATGTTAAGAGGTGTCTTGCGCTCCGGGAGTTGAAGCATTTGGGGGCGGATGTTGCCTTCCTGCAGGAGACGCACCATGACAGATCCGGGTCTTTCAAATTTGCTTTGCCTCATTTTCCTGTTTACACAGCTACTCAAAATAAGAAAAAGGACAGGTGTTGCAATTTTAATACCGCGGGATTGTCCATTACGTGTTACTAGGTCCATAGCTGATCCGCAAGGACAGTTTGTCATCCTCGCAGGGATTTTGAAAGGTGTTCTGATCACTTTGTATAATATAGATGCTCCAAATACGCTACAAATCCTTTTTTTGGAAAGACTTTTGGCTAAAATCTCCCATTTGCCGTCTACTACTTTGTTTATAGGTGGTGACTTTAATCTCCCTCTCTCTGATATTATGGACAAACAATCCCTCATTACACCTTCTCCGCCTTTAGAATTGCGTAGGCGTACATCGGCATTTCGTCGATGATCCGTAAATATAACTTATATGATTTATGGAAAGTCTCTAACACTTCGGCTAAAGAATATACCTTTTACTCACACCCTTATAGCACACATACCCGGATTGATCTATTACTAGGAAATATACCGGGCCTTCGTTCGTCCTCGTCTGTTGACATTGACCCTATTTCTTGGTCGGATCATGCTCCAATTATGTTGGACCTGCATGTCTCAAATCCCAACTCCCTACAGATCCATCCGTTCGTTCGTTCGTTCGTTCGTTCGTTCGTTCATTCGTAACGTCTCTCGGATTATTTAAAATCTTGCCCTCTTCCCCATATTTCATCTACTGACGCCCTTATGCTCAATGGTCCCATTACTATAGAAGAATTGCAAGATACTATAAAGGACCTTCCTACTGGAAAGTCCCCAGGACCTGATGGTTTTTCATACCTCTACTATAAGGTTTTTCAAGATTCACCATCTCCACATTTGTTAGCTCTCTTTAACTCCTTCCTGTCGGGAGCCTTGATCCCCCCTTCCATGCTTCATTCCTTTATTACGGTCATTCCTAAACCAGGGAAGTACCAGTCTGATTGTTCCAGCTATAGGCCAATCTCCTTGTTGAATACTGATCTCAAAATATTTACCAAGATTTTGGGCAATAGACTTGGTTCACTGCTCCCTGGCTTGATTCATAAAGATCAGGTTGGCTTTGTTATGCACAGACAGACGGGAGACAACACTAGACGTACTATTGATTTAGTGGGCGCTCTCAATAAAACTGACTCTTCTGGCTTACTCATTAGTTTGGATGCTGAGAAGGCCTTCGATCGATTGGACTGGTCCTTCCTCTTCATCACATTAGAAACCATAGGCATCTCTGGTCCCTTTCTTGCTGTACTACACTCACTATATTCCTCTCCAAATGCAGTGGTTAAATTACCGCACGCGACCACCCAGCGTCTCAATACTTCCAATGGTACTCGTCAGGGTTGTCCTCTCTCCTCCCTTCTTTATGTGTTATGCGTAGAGCCACTGGCTGCCCGTATCGGGAGTAATCCGGATATTCTAGGTTTTTTGGTACGAGATAGAGAATTTAAAATTTCCCTATTTGCTGATGATGTCCTCCTGACTCTGCGCAACCCACAAATTTCCTTACCTAACTTGCACTCGGTCCTAAATGAATATAGCCTTCACTCTGGATATAAGCTTAACAATTCTAAGACAGAAGCCCTACCAATTAATCTTTCTCTGTCACTTACTTCGACCCTAAATGCCTCTTTCAATTAGACATGGAAAGAAGACGCAATTAAATATTTGGGTGTTCAGATTACTGGCTCCTATACCGCCTTGTATAAAAGTAACTTTTCCCCCTTCTTTCAGGAAATTAATAAACTATTATCTAAGTGGTCCTCTCCCTCTATCCTTCTTCGGCAGAGTGTCTGCAGTTAAAATGACTATTTTACCAAAATACCTGTATCTCTTGAAAACACTGCCGGTGCCTATACCGCGTAACGATATTCTAAAGTTTCAATCATCTTTACTGAAATATATTTGGGAGAGTAAACGCCATAGAATCCCGAAATCAGTCCTACTTTCTACCATTACATCGGGTGTCTTAGCTGTCCCTGATGTCTATCGTTACTATTTAGCTGTACATCTACGTAGGATTCCTAGTTGGGCTTCGCTACGTGCATATAATAAATGGACTGAGATTGAGAAACTCTGGATTGCCCCTATTCATCCGAATGCAATGTTATGGTCTGGGGCTGTAGACACTTTGCTGATGCCCTTACTTAGCTCAATGTTGTTTACTAAGAACATTTGGAGGCTTTCTAGCACCTTATATTATTTGTCCTCTTTCAAATCTCCGATGACATCCTTCTTATTTAACCCTTCCTTACCCGACGGACTTACTGCAAGGATGACTCAGCCTTGGTCGCGAGCTGGCCTATTTTACTTTGCTGACATCATAGACCCGTGCTCGAGAACGGTTTTACCATTTTCAATGTTGCAATACAAATATAGTCTGTCAGTTAACGTGTACTTCAGCTATCTACAAATTACCCACTTTGCCTACTCTCTTCCTGCAGATAATAGTTTCTCTAAACCTACGCCCTTTGAAATTCTTTGCAAAACTACCACCTCCACTAGTGGTTTAATCTCTGAGATCTACAATATACTCTCCTCTCCAGGTGTGCGTATGGCTCCCAAACATGGCTATATGGTTAAGTGGAAGGCCTATCAAAGTAGGGCGCTCCCCCTGTCGCAGTGGAAAATTATTTGGTCTCATGCAGCAAAGTCATCTCTTTGCGCTTCCTATAAAGAGAACCAATATAAGATTCTGATGCATTGGTATCATACTCCAAATTTTCTACATCGTATCTACCCTCTAGTCTCAGACAGGTGTTGGAGATGCCGCAGTGACAGGGGGACACTTACTCATATCTTCTGGGATTGTTGATTGCTTCGTCCCTTTTGGAGGCAGGTCAATGATTTAGTACATATACTCCTAGGTGTCCGGATTCCACTGACAGCTATGACTTTTCTCCTCAATGTACCGACGAAAGGCTTATGGAAAGTATAGTCCCGATTGCTATTAAATGTGCTTACTGCTGCTAAATGTCTCATAGCGGCCCACTGGAAAAGAACTAGTCCTCCTACGTTGACAGATCTACATACTAGAATAAGGGAGGTTAGAAGAATGGAGTCCTTGACAGCCTCCACGAACAATAAATTGGATTGCTTCCATACTGTTTGGTCACCGTGGGATATGAATGACTCTTTTAGACCACCCTGACGTTGCGTACTGCCTGTACTAATCTCTTATTTACTCATGTACGACTAGGATATCTCTTTGCTCCCTTCCTTCGCCATTTATTCCTTGTTGTGCCAGTCTATTGTCTTGTTATATATGTTTCATGTGTTCGCTGCTTTTTGTTGACAGAGTCTACCTAGATAGTAGGGTAATATGTGGAGCTTATACTCCCCCACAGCAAGTTATTCACTGGGAGTTTCTGCAACATTATCGGTTTATCATATAGAACCCATTGTAGAATATGCACTATTTTTGGATTTAACGATGTCATAACTTCCTACCATTGTTGTCTTGAATTATACTCTGTAGTATTGTGATATCAAGTATGTTTTGTTCTTTACAACAATAAAAATACATAATTATAAAATAAAAAAAATGTAATGGCATATCACTAGGGTAAGCAATGAATCACGAGAACGAAGGAAACAAGGTACCTTCGGCATATTCCCTGGACAACACAGCTTGTTCATTCTGTGAATCAGTGAGGATCCCATCTGTCGGACCCCAACCAAGTAGTAAGTGATGGCCACTTCTTGTCTTTTTGGAGGCTATATTAACTGTATTTGGTCACTGTGATGTGTGTGTATATATATATATATATATATATATATATCCATACATATATACACACACACACACACACACAAAATCACTTCTTTCTTGCTCTCTGCTCCACATATGCTGGCTAGACAAAATTTTCTTTATACAAAATAAGTCATGAGTTTCTTGGCACACTGAAAAAAAAATTGTGCAGGCCAATAATATTTGTAGGCTTTTGCAGCACAGAGCCTATACAATAAATAACATGTGCACATTGAATGTCTGACATCTATAAAAAAAAAAGTCTTCAAAATAATTCATAAAACATACAATTAAATTATTACAGGACAAGATTACCTTGTTGTTCATGAACGCCTTCAGGCACTGTATGACTTTGTGTTGAATTCGTTTTTCTATTTTCTCATGTCTGAATTAAATTTGAAAGATTATTACACAATTAAAATAAATATTGAAAAGGATAGAGGAACCTTTATGGGCCAAAAAATTATTACCCTAATCCTTTTTTTTCAAGGATTATTAACATTGTATGGCCTAGCCAAGTATTCCTGTTAGTTCTCATGCGGAATATGCTGCTCATAACCATAAGTAAAAAGCAACCACAACAAGTTTGCCACTTTATTATTATTAATAAAAGGACTATAATATTGATCATAGTAAATAATTTAGAATATACAAAAATAGCAGCACAGCGACAATATACGGCCTTACTTGGCAATATACAAAGCCGCTTATCAGTCCTGAAATAGCTCTTTTTTTTTTATATATAGGCTAATGCAACCCTGCCTTATAACATCTTTTTGAAGAGGTCCTGCAGCAGCTGCAATGTGTACCATATACTGAAACAGCTGCTGCAGGACCGGTTTGGGAAGAAAAGAGCTATCTTTACGTCAGTCACTGATTGGCACCTCGTCAACTCCCCTCTACTCTTTAACATAAGGTCTTGATCCAGGGGTATATATAATGCCCGACTGTCTTAGCTGCTGCAAAAAATCTTTTAAAAAAAGAATGTAGAAGAGCTTCATGTTAATCATGATCACTGTTCTTATATGAGGAAGTGCCATTTGTGAAGAAGGGGCGGTTAAGACGAACACGGTCTTCCAAAGCAGCCATGACAGCTGAGCTAAACAAGGAGAACGCTAAGTAGGTAATGACTCAGCATTGACAACATATTGTGAAAGTCATAAAGAAGAAGCCTACATATAAAAAGGTCAGCGTTGGCCTACAGCTAGTGCTGGTTTTACAACAGAGTGCACAATAAGAGACGATTACAATGACTTGGAGGACACTTGCAGTAATATTTTCCATACATTTCTCCAATGAATTACAGCTTTACTATCTCATCCCAGCAACATTGTTTGTACAGTAGCTTCATTACGTTTATATGTTCACCGCTGCATGCTATCACCAGCAGTCCAGCGAGGACGAAGTGACCACTGCTGTGTCATTTGTGCAATACGTGATCACATATGAATCATTTCTTCCTAAACTCCCTTAGGGCAACATTGGGACACTTTGCCACTTGTGTGGCACCTACAAATGTGTTGCAAAAAAATTGCAACCATGTTACTGACAGAGGTAGCTATATGCCATGAAAAAATAAAAGAAATATTTAAACACAGGCACATATAAGGATAAATAGACAACCTGTCAAATATACTAAAAGCGCAAGATGTCCTGAACACAACGGACGGGAAAATGCAACGCTTACCAAGTCTGATAGTCTAGCCGACCAACGCACCATAAACAAATAGAAAAATCTGGGCAGTTAAAACCATTAAGTATGCTCACTGGGATGAGACTTATTTTATATTCCACTATCGAACAAATCTCTGTTGTAAATTATCCCACACAGGATTCTACCAACTGAGAGAGGTTTAAGGAATAAATCTGAGAATTAGGGGATTATTCAAGTATGTTGCAATTTTCAGGCAAACTCAATAAAATTGGCCACTAAGGGACTCATTTGGTAAGGCTGAGAAGACGAAAATTGTAATAAAGTAGAATTGACTTGATTATATTTTCTGAAGAGTGAATTTAAAACAATTGGTGATGCTTCTAAATAGTCCAGGACACAGAATTGACCTACATATATCTTGGCAGGGGCGTATCAAATCAATTATCCAGAAATATTGAATAGAAGAACATTTGAACTTAAGAGATTTAGTTCACATACAATTTTGGGTTCTTCCATGTATAGGTTTTTCTACAGCTCAGTTAAGAACATAGGAAAACATTTAAAAACAAATTAATAGAAAGTTCAAATACATCTGGGGACTGGGAAAAGTTTTATATTATGTTTCTATAAGATTCTACGCACAGGTACCAGAAGCAGTGGTATGCCCTAACAGACCTTTACAAGAGACAGCTATGGTGAACTTTGTCTGGTCCCAGGCTGTTGCCATACAGTGCAGCGATTAAGTTTGATTGTGGCACTGAACAGGCTGTCAAGTTATTAAGAGTTTTCGCCAATCCCGGCAGTTTCGTGGGGAGTAGCGAGATATGCTATTTCTGTAACTTCCCAGTCACGGAGCGTATAGCTAAATGTGCTTTGTTATTTCTTAAAACTCCCATTTACTTATATGGGAGTTATGAAGACAGAGTGGCTCAGTGAGCTCGGCTGTTTAAAAAACTCCCGGCCACCTCTGCATGGAGCCTCTGCCTGGATATGGTGGCCAGCAGCCACATCACTATGTGGGACGGGATCGGGGGACCCCTGCTGGAGATAGGTCCATCAGACATTTATGGCATATCCTGTGAATATACCATAAACGTCTGTCGTATGACAAGCAATTTAAAAAGCCTTATTACAGTCTTTATGTATGGAAATTGTGATTAAAAAAATGAAGAGGAAAAATTACATTACCGTTTTCCATCCACCATCCTTTCCAAGATGTCCAAAAGCAGACCAAGTCCATCATGACCAAAGCTTTCAACCCAACTGCAAAAGAGAAGAAAAATATATAATACAACATAAATACACAACTAGCATAAAACTACAAGTACACGAAGGTCACATATAAAGTATAACTAAATGTTCAACAAACTTTTGACATTTCATAGTGACATGACAGAAGTTTTGTTTGGTGGGAGTCCGAGCACTGTAGACCAACCAATCACTAAAACGAAGTGGCAGAAGTGCTCGTGTGAGTGTTGAGCCAATTAGTTTCTGTTCGGCTTTTTCCGGAAAGCCGATGTAGCGGAGTACGAGCTCATAGACTTTCTATTGAGGCCGTACTCTGATACAATGATTTCCGGAAAAAGCCAAAGAGAAACTAAGCAGATGAGCACTCACATGAGCACTTCTGCCGCTTCGTTTTAGCGATTGGTGGGGGTCTCACTGCTCGGACCCCCACCAATGAAAACTTCTGACATGTCACTATGACATGTCAGAAGTTTGTTGAGCGTTTAGTTACCCCTTAAAGCACATTCAGAGAAACATACCCTAGAAAATACAAACAGTGCAAAAATACTTCAAAAGAAACAATAACTCAAATTACTCTATAGTACTAAGCTACAAGATTATGACATTTAAAGATTATGGAAACTTTTGACAAGGAAAAAAAACAAACATGTTTATATATGTTAGTGGTTACCTAAAGTAAAAAAAAAAAAAAAAAGTTACATTAAGGCCGGATTCACACGACCGTGTTCAGTCCGTGATATAAAGTCTGCAGGTTGGCCGCATTTCCCGGACCGAACACAGTGCAGGGAGCCGGGCTCCTAGCATCATCATTATCTATGACGCTAGGCGTCCCTGCCTCCCCGCAGAACTACTGTCCCGTACTGCAAACATGTTTTCAGTACGGGACAGTTTTCCCGCAGCGAGGCGTTGACCCGTAGTGTCATAGATAACGATGACATTAAGAGCCCAGCTACCTGCAGTGTGCTCAGTCCGGGAAATACTGCCGACATATGGTCCGTATATCCCGGACTGAACACGCTCGTATGAATCCGGCCTAAGTCTCAGTCTGCAATCTTCATTTCTTCATTTGTTTGCAGTTCAGTATTTCATAATTAGTCTGCTAGCTATTGTGGTTTCAGACGTTTCTCCAGTGAAAGTGTTCCTCCCAGTAATACATGCTAGATGTGAGGTCTGAGTCCAGGATGCTGCTACCCTCAATAGCTCTTGTGTATCAGCATAGCTTTCGCTCTACATTAGCCAGTGTGATTCCCCCTCTGCTCTCCTCCCCATCTACATTCTGATACGGACAGCCTGTGTGATCTGCCCTCCCTGAACACTTGGAAGCTTTTCTCCCTTTCTACACTCTGATCTGCCCTGCACAACCTCTAGATCATATCAGCCCATCAGAAGAAGCAGACTGATAGATTTGAGTTCAAAGCAGCAGCAAAGCCAGTTATCTACAGCAGAAAAAAACAAACTTTTTTTTTTTTTTTTTTTTAAATAAAGACTATTTAGAAAGAAGGTTTATCTTTGAATTTAGGAAGCGAATGAACAAGAACAAAACAAATTTCGTGCAAAGGTGTACACAGCTTTTAAAACGTATTATATTTATTTCCTTGTATGAACAGAAAACGGATAAACATGTAGGAACACACTTAAGACAAAAGAAAAAAAGAAAATATGTAAACCAGGAATGCAAATAGACAGAACATGAAGCAAATATTATTCTATTAGCGTAATTTAAATGGACTAACTTTTCAACAATTTATGCTAATCTAAGAGTATACGGCTGGGTTCACACGTAGCATAAATACTGCAGATTTTCCGTAACGGATTTCTGCAGCATATTACAGTAGCAGGAAAGAAAATGAGATTTGAAAAAATCCAATCCACATGCTGCGTAAAAAACTCGTGAATTGTCCTGCGGTGCATTTTTTTAATCCGCAGAATACCAATTTATGCTGCGGATTCGCTGCTTTTCTGTTGCGGGTTTTCACCCATTGAATTCAATGGGGAGGTAAAACTAGCAACAAATTGCAGATGTTGCGATGAAAAGTCTTCCCAGTGGGCCGGGGTGCAGGACGTCAGAGGGATGCGTCCCCATGGCTACGGGTAAAGACAGAAAATTTTGGTTTTTATGTGCGGTTTTCCGCCGCGTACATTCCGGCCGCGGAATTGCACCACAATTTGGTGCCGTTTTTCGGCCGTAATTTTCTGCGGGTTCTAAGGGGGATACGCAGTGTACCTTAACATAGTGTATCCGCCCTGTGTGAACCCTACCTGATATAAGACAACATTGTAATTTACTTACTGTTAAAATTTAGTTTTTTTTATCCATGCAAATTCTGAGTGAAGTTACTGCCGCAAAGTTACTGTAATCTGCTGTCCCCCTTCTGTTTTCCAGCATTGACCGACCCGGATTACAGAGCAGAGTAGACTAGCTGCAGAAGGTGGGGGGGGGGGGGTGTCTCTTCACTGCCTGTCTATAACTTTCTATGGAGAGGTGAAGTCGAGCTGGAGAAGGGAGCAGAGGAATAGTGTGACTCAGCAAGACAAGCTGCATGTAAGTCAATGGAGGGAGTAGGGTGAGAATGGGGAGGTGGTAGGAGCAGAGATAAACACACAGACTTGATGGAAAGCTGTCTATGCAACTCCAGTGCTGGATTCTCACACTGCTTATTTTGGATGTATAATCTCCATGTTACAGCTGCCTTTTTATTTGTGATATATAAAAGATAGGCGTGCAAGATTCTACTCTTCTCTGCGTGCAGTGTATAAAAAATATGATTGCCATTAGCTGCCCACTAGCTTTGAGACAACTGAGAATTAGAGCTAGAGCCCGTAGAGCAAAAAACTGCTAAATAATGCCACACACAAGCATACCTACCAACCGTCCCAGATTCAGCGGGACAGTCCCGGATTCCGGCCAGCATTCCGGGCAGTGTCCTGCTGTCGCGGGCGGCCGGTAGTATGTCCCGGCATCAACTGTGTCTGCATTCTCAGGACTAGGGATGCACGATGCATCGAAACTTCGATACTGTTTCGATACTCTGCATCCCCAAACGGTTCGATACCGTTGTTTCATGTATTTCGATACTAAGCTGTGCGGCCGCACAGCTCAGTATTGTAACACATGAATGTATGAGAAAGGGGCTGCGGCTGTGTGATACAGTCATTGCCGCGCTCCTGAGTCCTGATAACAAGTGCGCGGGGTCAGGATGATGCGATGTGGCCGGCGCTGCACTAATGAGCGGCGGCACTGAAAACAGAACGTGGTGGGTGCACTACAAAACACACCTATATTCTGTCCAAAGTGCCTGAACCGCCGCTCATTAGTTCAGCGCCGGCCGCATCTCCTCATGCTGACCGCGCGCGCACTTCCTGTCAGGAGCGGGGCAATGACTGTATTACACAGCCGCAGCCCCGCTGGCGGAGATCAGAGGAACCTCTCATCTCCGCCGTTATTCCTGTGAATGCTGCGATCACAGCAGACTGCAGCATTCAGGGAAAAATGAGAAGGGGGGATACCCCTTGGATCGCATCACAGGGAATACCTGTGACGCGATTGAGGGACATACCATATATGGGCAGACAGCCCAGGGTTCATTGAAGGACCCCAGGGCTGTCCTACCATATTTCCTGTTGTTAGGGCATACTTAGATATGTCCTAACAGCTGCCTGTGTACTATCAGTACACAGGCTAATGTACTGTAATATAGATATATGCCAGTACATTAAAGTTTAAAAAATAAAGTAAAAACAAAGTAATGTGAAATTAAAAAAAAATACACATACACCTTTTTTTACAATAAACATTAAAATGTCTCAATACATAAAATATACACACATTCAGCTATGTAAACTTTGAGGGCTTTTTTTGTTTTTTAATAGAGTTAGTGTGATTAGTGTAACTTTGCAAATAGTTATTAAAAATTCCTTTTACTTTTGGACATACAGCTGTTCTGTGTGCTCTATAGAGAGCAGATGTACCTTTCGTTTTACGCTGAATCCGACAGTCAACCTGACGGATTCAGTGTCGTCGGGTCCTGCGTGTCACTAAAACAGGACCTGCGTGAGCTAAAATAAAGGCAAACATTGAGTATAATATTTAAAATTGCATTACTGCTATATTTACTATACTTACAAATGTGTGGTTCTTCGTGCTCATTTCGATCAAATTTTTGGAGCCTACCTGCTACGAAAAGTTGACCTCATTCAGATGGGTCCCTACACTAAACAGACTCACCTCTCTTTTAGGCCTACAAAATTAACTAATTGTAGGTAGAAACCAGCACTATGCTGCTCTAATTAAAAACAGAAGGAAGAATGCACGACCAAGATAGAGGCAGTCACCACCCCCAAAAGCAGAATGCAAAAAAAGAAGTTGGTCAGCACCCCTGTATTTTAGAGCCGGTTCCTACCTACTGTACCTTTAGTTCAATTTCTAGAGCCACAGCTTACAGGCCCTGGTCACAAGCGTGTGCCAACTCCAGCCCATTGCAGCCCCTGCAGTATCCTTACTTTTCTGCATGCAAATCTCTTCACTTTCATAATTTGCTACAGACATTTTTTAATGTAGACTGTACCACAGCATATACAATTATGAACCCATGACACTATACTACGTGCTTTAAATAGTTTAATAAAATGGTTTTAACATACTGAACACTCAATTTTATTTTAAAAAAACATATCGTCATTCTTAGATTTCCCTAGCTGTGTGCTGCTGTCCATGGTGCTAGTCTCAAAATTATGAGCTGCATGCCCTCTAAGCCAGTGGTCCCCAAACTTTTTTGCACTGAGGACCAGTTTGATGCAAGAAAATTTTTCCAGGAACCAGCAGGGCGGGGGGCGGTGGTTAGAGTCATTTCACACATTGCGTAAATACGGCGTATACCTGTATTATAATACAGTAGCAGCAAAGTGGATGAGATAAAACAAGTCTCATCCACACGCTGCGTAAAAACGGAGCAGAAAAAAAACTCAGAAATTGAGCTGCAATGCAGAAGTTTATTCTGCAGCGAGTCAATTGTATTTGAGCAAACGCTGCTTATTTGTTGCGGGTTTTCCCCATTGAATTCAATGGGGAGGTAAAATTCACAACAAATCGCAGCAGGGGCGTAAATAAAGGCTCATGGGCCCTGGTGCAAGAATTCCGCTTGGGCCCTCCCCAACACCACCAGACCCCCTACCCGTGCCTATGCCCAGCCGCCTTGCCCAACAGTCCCCATGAATGCCCCCACAGTATAATGCCCCCACGGTATAATGCCCCCATAGCATTATGCTCCCAATAGCTGTCCCCACATAGTATAATGCCCCCATAGTATAATGCTCCCCTTAGCTGCCCCCTCACAGTATTATGCTCCCCATAGCTGCTGCCACACAGTATTATGCTCACCATAGCTGCCTCCACACAGTATAATGCCCCCATAGTATAATGCTCCCCTTAGCTGCCCCCTCACAGTATAATGCCCCCATAGCTGCCCCATAGTATAATGCTCTCCATAGCTGCCCCCACAGTATAAGGCCCCCCATACAGTATAAGACCCCCGCCCCATAAAGTATAAGGCTCCCCATACAGTATAAGGCCACCATACAATAAAAAGCCCCGTTAGCTGCCCCAACAAGTAATAGCTGCCACTATATCAACCCCACTCCTATACCCAGAATAATGCCCCCATATGTGCCTAATAAAAAATAATAACATAATTACTTACCTATCCCCGTTCCCACAACGGGTGGAGTATCCTTCTCTTCAGTCTGTGCTATGACTGACTCGGCGCAGACAGGCGCGATGAGTGTCACAACATCGTGCCTGCCTGCGTCGAGCGCTCACGAGTGAACGCTGGGGCAAGAAGCCGTCACTCTTGCTCCAGCATTCAATTCAACTGTATCTGCATCCTAAGGATGCAGATGGAACTTGGACCAGCGGCGGTCACATGGGATGAAACATCATGCCAGGAGGCCGGCCTGGATAACGTTAGAGGGCCGGCCTCCTGGGATGACGTTTCATCAAATGACCGCCTCTGCAGCGGTCTCCTGGGATGAAACATCATCCCAGGAGGCCTGCTCAGCAGTTTTCCGCAGCGGCCATTCCGGGCGAAAAACCTCTACCACTGTTTGGTGCGGTTTTTCGCTTGAAATTCCCTGAGGCTACCGGGGAGCATACCAGACACCGTGGCCTGCTACCAAATCATCCGCGGCCCAGTAGTTGGGGACCACTAATCTAAGCCACATGAAACAGAACAGGCCTTATTCAAATCCAGGACATGCATTTAAAGATACAGAGTGAGACACAAAAACAGGACCCTGGTTTCCCTTGTGTTTTTACAGGCTAATGCTTATCAGGCTGTCATTCATCAAAACGGTCTAACAGTAAAACGATCTTTGTTGCACATAAAAACCAATAAGAGCTTAGCTTTCATTTTACTAAAGCAGAAATGGAATAGGCCCACCGTATCCTTCCCTGCCATTCGAGTGGATCTCTTTGGGTAGGATAGTAGTGTTGTGCTTGAGGGTATCCAACATGCCGTATTCAATTGAACAAAGAATTGCGATAGTGGAGGCCTATTTACACACAGACTTATTAAAAAAATAAATAAAAATAGAACACAGAACAATTTTGCTGGTCTATTTCCAGACCTTCCCGTTCCAGCAAAAAAGCAGCATACATGGTTTGATGCGGAAGGGACATAACATAGGATTCGTGGCCAAAGAAAAAGTAAAAAAATATATATACAACCACGTGTACGAACAACCCATCATTGTTGCAAACATCTAGGAGAAAATTATGAGAAGCTCGATGAAATCAACATGAAATTTATACCAGCAGGCACCCGTTCGCACAACATTATTTCAGATGTATACTGAAATCGCTTCACCTGAAGTCATAGTCAGTTGTGGAAGAGTTAAAAGAGGGGGATATACGGAAACGTTGGCTACTGGATATAATATCTTTTTATTTAATACAAAATTTTCAACTATAAAATTGCTTTACACATGAATAAATCACAATACAAAACAATAAATCTAAATTTGTGAGTCTAATGTTTTTCGATGGAAGCGTGAACACACCATGTACACGGACATTTTCAAGCAAATTTATGCACAGTTAACTGATCACGAGTTTGAGTAGGATTTCTTTCAACAAGATGGGGCAACATGCCATACTGTAGGTCACATGCGTCCCTGTGCCAATTTCATGAAGAATTCACAGAACATACGTTGAGCCAAGAGTTGTGGCCGGTGTGCGACTTATCGGTGAGGTTAACTGAGGGGCCGGGTTTATGAAACGAATTCCCAGACAGTGCCTGAATTAAAACCGCAAGATTCATACTCTGAATATTTAGGTCAAATGCACACGATGCATATTACGTGCGGATTTGCCGCAAGCATTCTCATGAGTTAAATCAGCAGCGTAATATACAGTACCAGCAGAGTAAATGAGATTCCTAGAAATCTCATCTACACATTGCACATTTTTCTGCACGTAAATTGACCTGCGGTGCATATTTCAAAGTTCGCAGCATGTCAATTTTTCTTGTTTCCACTTGCGAATAGTAGGACTATTTTTTTTTAAAAACAAACCAAAATCCGCAGCATAAGGCCTTATTCACACGAACGTGTTATACGCCCATGTGACGGCCATCACACGCACCTATATAATTCAATGTGGCTGTTCACACGGCCGTTGTTTCAACGGCCTGTGTGAAGGGTCCATGAGAAAATATGACGTCATATTTTATTTGCACTTCACGCATCCCTCCATAGACTCTAGTCTATGAGGGATGCATGATAACGCGACCCACAGCGTACAGCATGGATGCACCTCGGACGTGAAAAACTGCAGTTTTTCACAACATTCGCGTGAATATGGCCGAAAAATGCACCTATTTCCGCATGATAATGTAACAACCGCACCGAACAACGCATTTAAAAAAAAAACGCACTAATAGGTGTAGATTTTACCTGCGGAATTACCAGCGGTTTTGTATATTTTCTGCACCAAATTCCACAACCTGTGCATGTAGCCATAACGTTTGGGGTTGCAGAAGGTGTTCCTGAACATAGACGGTCACAACTTTGCATGGCTGCTGGCGGAAAACACTTGCAGCATCTCCTGTAACAGGTAAGTATGTCATTCTTCCATCACCCTCTACAAACCACACAAACGAAAAAGGGTTCTATTATTTGTGGCCCACACTGTACATCAAACGGTGGCATCATACAGATGTGTCCTCCCTTAAACTGATCACTAATCCCAACATATCCCGAGATGTGTGATGCATGACGTTAAATATGTAAAAAAAAAGAAAAGTATACCTTCAACAGATACATCTGACGGATGCTATCTGTCGACCATAGGTCACCGATAAACTACCATGTTAAAAAACATATAAGTTTTTAACTGGAGGGCTGTGGTGGATGCCTATGACAGATGCCATCTGCCACTCAAACTCCTAAATTTAAAAAAAACGTAGACGTTAATGTATACCTTTTTTTACTGGATGGCGCGAGAATGTACTGAATTGGAATCATGACAAATTGTATAACTTAACACAATTTAAGACAAGTTAAGGGTGGACACATCTGTACCTTGGGTTATCTGCCATTGGTTGTGCCAATTCCAAGCTCAAGGTAGCAGAAGTACATGCATTACAGAAGTTTCCACTTAGAACCAAATTGTTTAGGCACTTTACAGTGCACCTTGGTCCTTTATGTCGTAAAAATAAAAAGGGGTCCCAGGACAAGGACCCTCACCAAAAATGACAATTCAGTTATATAATCGAAAATAAAGAGCTTAAATTCTGCTTTAAAAGAATTTCATCCAACAAAGTCGGGATCCCATCAGCTGTCCACAGAAAGCAATTCATCGTCATATTTATCAACATGTGTTTAGGCATCATCTCTAAGGGCTTGTCCACACGTAACAAAATTGCTGCGTATTTTCCGTCCGGAATTGCAGTCAGAAAACACAGCAGAATAGAGTAGCAGCAAAATAGGTAAGTTTTAGCAAATCTCATCCACACGCTGCGCAAAATATCCGAGCAGAAATTTACCTGCGGTGCTTATTTTCGTACCGCGGCATGTCAATTCCTTCTGTGGAAAGTGAACTGAATTTCTGCGTTTTTCATAGATATCACCATCTCCCAGCATTGAAAAAAAAAAACACCGAAATCCACACCGTATTCTGCAGTAAAAACTTCAGGAAACTGTATTTTTACGAAGCGGAATATCTGCTAGTTTTAACAGAAATGCTGCAGAAATTTGCTGCAGCAATTCCGTTACGTGCGGACAAGCCCTAAAACAAGGCCAGCGTATTGAATAAATATTCTTCATTAAAAAAAACTAGGCATATTATAATTTCTAAAAGAGACAAAAACAAAGCGGCATCAAAAGTACAAGCAGATCGGTCAGCTCTGCTCGTTCATAACGATACAATATGTGGCTTTCTAATTCATTGGCCTCAGAAACACACAAGGTGACATCATAATTACATTTGTCCGCCTAGGAGTGACATTTTTAAAATGTTCTACAAAGAAGTCAAAATATTTTTTTTATAACATTAACAATAATAATTGTAGAGTGTCAACCTTCCAGTGTGAAGCTTACAGATAATCTCACAAAGGATTCTGAAATGTTTCATAGAACAAAATGTTCTGTAATTTGCAAGCCTTTGTATTAAACCAAGAGCATTGATGTGCTAAACAACTAAAATCTGGACGAATAACCTTCTATGCTACAATACAGGACCAAGATCCAAACAATGTTTAGGGCACTAAAAGCATTTCTTCCTGTAAGTTAAGAGCAGGTATTAGTTCTTGTCAATGCAAACGGGTTTCCTTGGCATAGTAAAGGCAAACTTTCTAATGTCATTAAATACATACTAACTTTTCAAACAACTTATGCTAATCTAATACTGTTAAAATGTAGTCATTTTATCCACGCTAATCCCATTTGAAGTTACTGCTTCTGAGTTACTGCTTCTAGGTGTCAAGCAAAATCCCTCCCTAGTTACAGAGCAGAGGAGACTGACTACAGGAAGTGTGGGGGGGGGGTGTCTCTTCACTGCCTGCCAATAGAAGTTTAGAGAGGGGAGTGGGGAGCAGAGAGACACAGACATGATGCTTATAGAAGCTTATAGAGGGGAGGAGGAAGCAGGAGCTGAAAGAGAGACAGATTCTGTGCCCATAGAAGTCTATGGAGAGAGGAGGAGGGAGCAGAGAAAGGAGACACAGGTCGCTGGTAAGAGTTATATCTCACAAAAGTGCAGGATTCTCAGCTACGCTGATCATTACTGTTATGTAAACTCATCATGTTGCTGCAGCTTATATATATATATATATATATATATATATATATATATATATATTAGATCGAGCGAGCACAATGTCCTCTTCTTTGAATGCAGTGTATAGATGACATGATAGCAGTTAGGTTCCACCCACTAGATCAGAGAAAACTGAGAATTAGAGATAGAGCCCGCAGAGAGTAAAACTGCTAAATACTCCCACATACAAGTCATATAATAGCCCGAAAAAGTGATGGCTTATTCTGAAAAGACATCTGAAGAGTTAGGTACAGTTTAACTGTATTTTTCATGGGCCCATCCCAAATCTATGCTTTAAATTCAAGTAAAAGACAAAACGCTTGTTCGCTGTGAAGCATACACTTCACAGGAGGACTTCATGCTTATTAATTTGGAGAGAAAACAAACATTAGGAATATCAATGGGTGAAAAAGGAAAATCAAAAGTGAAATTTATTGTAAATCATTTAGCGAGGACAGGAGACTTCCAAATGAATGATTTTTTTTTTTTTTTAATATTCACTATTTGCTTGAATAAGTTACAGTTGTACAGTGGTGTCACTTTTCAGATTGTGCTACTATTGTGGAAACACTATTACACTAAAATAATACAACAGCTCTTCTGGATCGGTTAAAAAGAAATGACTGATAGTAATTATTTTTTCTACTTTCAGATTAAGTGGAGGGAGGGGTAGAAGCTCAGAAATAGGAGTCTTCACATGAATAACATTACAAAATCACTAAGGACCCCCCACCAATCGCTAGAATGAATGGGTGCTCCATTCCCTGGTAAAGATTTTTGAAGAGATGGTCAAATGTGTACACGTACCTCATAGGATATAGATGTTATCCGTGGGGAAAATCCTTTTAAACACTAAAAATAGGGTTTTACACAAAAAGGTGGAGATTTATTAACACTGCCATGAACCAGTATCACTCCACCGTGCAGAATGCGCCAGATTCATTAACAGGGAACATGTATTGTGGATGAATCTAGAACAGGCCCAGGTCAAACCCTAGCAAAGTCTCCACACGCGTTTGTGTATACTGTTCTGAAACCACAGACCGAGAAACCGTCAATGGGGCCAGTCGGGATTTCTGGTATTTCTTGACGGAAAGAATAGATGTGTAGATTGTGCTTTTCTTGCTGTCAAATATACCCCAATGGCTACCTGAACCACCGAGAGAAGCTCCTTACACAGATCTGAACAGTCTCTCATGGTCCTAATATCCCAGGGCCAAGGCTTAGGCAAAGCTTAGCAGATTAATTACAGAGCAGTCTAGACAATGTAGTTTTCATATAAAAATTAGACATCTGAACAATTTAAACACTGTTTCCAACTTTACAGCTGACATCATTCCCAGAATAAAGATTACACTTTTTAACGGAGTCATTTATCCAGCGATGATAAATGTCACTAGATAGATTCATTAAAAGTAAAAATCAACTTGCGTACAGATGTTTGAGATGTAAATGGCAAGCCAAGATTATACTGGAAAACACACACACTTTGGGAAATCACATCTTTGCATATTGCCATTCTGTTTTCGTACTTTAATAATCAACAAGCTGTATGCCTTCAAGCATCTCATAATCAAATTCAAGCATGTATGTCAGTGTGAATTTCAAGGTGCAGCAAAGAGGCCTTTACCTCAATTCAATTTGTTTGAAAAGGCTAGGTACCTACACTGAGCTTAAATTAATTTGTTTTTTCTTTTTTCTTTTTCCTCCAGCAGCTTGAGCCATTATCCCAAGGGGTGCTCAATATATGCACAGAATTTTAAATTTATGCTTCCCACTTCTTGACAGTGTTAGCAGACAAACTGCTGTTATTTAAATCTGAAGAGCTATCAATTCTACCTTAAGAGGATGAGATATGAGACAATATCGAGAACCAGGAGCCTTAAGAAAAAAAAAAGGCACAGCAACGACAAAGAACCAACACACAAAATAAGCTACATCCTAGGTCACCGCACATACTTCCTTGCAAGAATTCAAACTTGTGACTTTCCCAGCTCTTTACTCATAGCACCACATAGGGTCGAACAAAAACATTGGGGTACATGTAAGTTGCAATTGAAAGATTTGTAAAAGATGGATGTGAAACCTATGATGAGTGGCACGTGATATTGATAAAACAGCCCAAAAGTTGTCAAACCTGGCACAGAGCTGGTGACATCCGTTCAACACAGAATTAATTTAAATTCTTCCCAAAATATCAGCTGTGATCACCCAGAGAAGCTCATTCACCAACATTTCTCTTCAACTGAACTGTAAATATGATATAGAAGTTATTCTCAAGAAATCTTGCCACGCTTGTGTGCCAGTCATTGGGACCTTCTAGCTAAGGGCCCTTGCACACTACCGTAGATTATATTCGTTATTCCGAATCGCAATTACGGACACATTCATCTATATTGACCACGGACAACCTACCCGTAGATTTGCCAGAAGGTGTCCGGGCCATAGAAAGCCTCCGCAAAAGATAGGACATGTCCTATCTTTTGCTTTTTACGGACCATGCTCCCATACTTTATTATGGAGCACAGGCAAAAATGCTGGTTGGTGTCCGCTGCAGCCAGCCGTGCCCGTGATCGGGGACCGTGATTACGGACACGGCTGTGCTCATGAGGCCTATGTCTGTTATAAGGCTTGAAGAACCATCACAGGAAGAACAGAGAAAGAAGAACAGAAATAACTGATGGAGCGAAACGCAAAGCCACGGTAAAAGAGAAACATTTTTGTGGGGAGCAAACACCTATTTCAACAATCTTTTCTTTGGAAAGCAAGGATAATGGTGGATGGATGGGAACAATGACTAGGACTTAATGCGTCCTTTTCCGATATGCGTATTTTCGGTTTTAACTCAATGATCAAACAATTCACTGGAATTTAATTTATAATGCCTAAAAGTGTGGTAGTGTCATCAGAAAAATAACTAAAATAAAACATTAAAACTCATTGGCAATGCTGATGGACTACTATACCCATGTGGGCACAGGTACAAAATAAGATAGTGGTGCTCAGCCTATTGACAAAGTGACACTTGACCCAAAACGGATGCATATTCTTGTTAGGAAACTGAATAAGGAAGTCATTGACACATTGGAGAGTGACTTACTATTTTTCTTGCTCTGGCTAAAAATGTATTTGCTTATAAAAGATAGTCATAGTGTTATTTTCATATGTAAATTATTATAGTTAAGTGAACGTTAAAGCCACTTTGGTGTGTCTCTGCCTGTGTCTGCCTGCATGCGGTAGCTGGACAAAAGGAATTCCCTGTAATAAAAATTTAAAATAGCATGTTGGCTACCTCTCCTGGAATTTGTCCAGCCCTGATAAAGCCAATTGCTTGGTAGCTTACAGAGAATTTTATAAAACATGCCATATACTACCCTGCTGATTTACAAAATGTCCAGCATTAGAAAAAGGGGATCTGATTTTTCCTTTCCAAAAACAGTGCCGCCTCTATGCATGTTCTGTATTTGGTCTTGCAGTTAAGTCCCATTCATTTGAATGGGGATGAACTGCAATACTAGACACATGCGAAGAGTTACTACGTTTCTGTACAGGCTGCTATGCTTAAGTAGCTGCCTGTGTGAAAATCCCTGTCGATCTCCGCAACAGCAGAGACTAGTAACTTTAGAGGTATAGTGGACAATTTACCCTAGGGAAAAATTAGCATTTACAACTTATTCCCAAAGTGTTAATTTAAGTATTGATGGTAGGGAAGAGAGTTTTACATAAAAATCAATGTGATAAGTAATAAGGACCTTCCTTAGGTAAAAGGCACGGAATGGAAAAGCCGAGACTCTGCCGACACTGTCCAGCTTTCCATACACAATTATAGTTTTGCTTGATGGATTATACAGGTCAGCCAATTTTTGCTGCATTAAATGGGGCTACACCTGGATCTTCACTCATGGACTCTAATTAGGGTCAGAGATGTCATAGTGCAAATGACTTTACAGTCAGGGGAGCTGAATGGGAACGTTATATTTGGGACAATTTATCCACTTAGAACAGAGAAGTCATGATCAAATTTAGGACTGAAGTCCATTATTTCACTGTATTTAATCCCTGTAGACTGTGGCTTTAGAGCCTATAATCATCATAGCAAGAATAGGTGCAAATAAAAGCTTGATGCAGCCTATAATTGTATTAAGTGTAGGTGATAAATGACTCCGACAGACTAGGGGAAATTGGTTTTTGATATTATATTAAAGCTGACCTTCAGGTTTAAGGCATCAAATTTGTTATGTTGTCAAATGGACGATATTGCATTTTTTATTTTGTAAGAGATCTATTTTACTTCCTTTACAAAGATGCTTACCTACCAGGAAGGAAGAAACTTGCAAACCAATTCTAAAATCATAACACACAGACTCTCATTGTTACGGATATATTTTCAAGGGAAAAAAAAAAAGTGGTGAAGTAAACACATTTGATGACCAAACCAATAATATCAATATAATGTGTTCTGCGCGCCTACTCCCTCACCAGTGACACATGAGAAATAGCATCATTTTGTGTGAAATATGGCACATCATGTATCCAGCACCTGAGACCCAACGCAGCATAGGAAGCCTCCGGGTTCATGACCACTAGGCGTCTACGAATACATTTTGTGTGCTTAATGTGCTTTATAGATGTTGGTTCTATTAAACCTTAAATGTTAAAGATACTAAAAAATAAATAAATGAGTAAATAAAGGCCAGAGCCCAGTAAAAGCTTGTTTTGGATACCCAGTGTGTTCATAGACCCAAGACAAGATACAACCATTAGGATCCATACCATGTTCCATCGGTCACTGCATTAGGCTTTGTTCACATCTGCATTAGGGCTCCGTTCAGACGTCCAGTCGGAACGGAGCCCTGACTGACACAAACGGAAACCTATGGTTTTATTTCAATGGTGACTGATCTGGTGCCAACGGTTTCTGTTTGTCTCCGTTGTGCAAGAGTTCCATCGTTTTGACAAAACAACGGAACCCTTACACAACAGAAAGCCAACGGAAAACTCTGACGGAACGTCAGAACGGGACCCTGGCACAGATGTGAACGAAGCCTTACATAGCTAATCTCCCCTGTAACCACTTCTTCGAGGGGAGAATTTCTCTGTAATATGACAACATACATAGGACCATAAAGGGCACACTAAACCGCTGACACTCGTAGCCTCAGCACACACAAGTAATTCAGTCACACAGTAAGCGGATAAGCTTCATTTCTTCATAACGTAGTACATAATGAGGTGACATATTGTAATGGCCGCTGTCATGGACCACAGCCTTCCCTTACCTGCAGACTGCAGACCTCCTCTCTGTGGCCGACGTCTCATTTCTCAGAGACGTCAGCGCATCCGGCCACTATGTCCTGCAATGGCCGCGCGCTGGTTCCCGGACTTAAAGGGCCAGCGCGCATATGTAATTAACTATGTCCCAGACCACCCTGGACTATAAAAAGGGATTTGCCCTTCCACTCCTTGCCGGAGTTGTTGTTGTAGTTTTCCCATGTCTGTATTGCAAATGGTCCCTTAGTGTTTAACTGCTTCCAGTGTTCCCTTGTACTGCCTATATCCTGTGCTGTGCCATGTTCCAGAGCCTGTATAGTACCTGAGCCATGCCTTGCTCCGCCTACTGAAATACTCCACGTCTGCTGTTGCCCGTCATCCCAGGTACTATCCGCCACGTCTGGCGCAACCCACCACCTACAGCCCCATCTGTGCCAGAGCCCTAACAGCCATCCGGACTATCCCAGATACCCTTGTGCTACATTCCTACCATAGACTTTGTGCATAGACTGAGTTGGTCAGCTGCCTCTCCAATACGGCAGAGTGGCCTAATGGCTCCACATACCCTTAGGTCGTAACACATATGCTATATTATGCTAATTTTTCTGGTGCCGTTTTTAAGTTGACCCAAAGTGGGATAAGGTACAGTGTAAACACTAGAATTTACTTAATCTAAGACATATCCGCCATATATATTAATCAAGGAAAGCCCAAAGTGAGCAGTGACTTCAATCACAATATGATTTAGACTTTCTATATTTAAAGGGAACCTACCATGTTTAACATGCAATCTGAGCTGAGCTGATTGATAGATCGTTTTGTGAAAAAAAAAAAACTTCAGTATAACTTGTAGTTCATTTATGTAAATCTCTGCTCATTCTGGCCATAGGAGTCAAGTGGTCGATCCTACTTAGTGATTGACAGCTAGTTCTGAATACACAGTCATACAGGAAGGCTGTAATTCACTAAGTAGGACTGCATACTAGACTCCTAAACCCAGATTGAGTAGAGGTTTAAAAAAATAAAACCAGTCATGCTTAAAAGGAACCGGTTATGTCAAACCCGCTGCCCAATCTTCAGGCACTATGTTATAAAGCAGGGGGAGCTGAACGGATTGGTATATCATTTTGTGGGTGAAACATTTTAGGATAACGTGTAATTTACGAGTCCAGTAGGCGGTCTCAAACATTGACTCATAGCCTTCCCTCTATGAGGAACCATACAGAAATAGCAGACGATCACTGAGTGAGTGAGACCGCTACTGGACACCTATGCTCAGATCGAGCAAGAATTTAAATCAATACTTCACAGGTTATCTAGAAACCTTTCCTACAAATCTATGTATCAATCTGTTCAACTCCCCCTGCTCTATAACATGCTGCATTTTCAATATGACAGGTTTGCTTAAAACCACGTAGGCTATTAGTGATCGCTGCATTTGGATAAGTGCCCATTTCAATTGTCTAAATGGGAACAGATGTCTCTAGAGGAAGGAAGGAAAACCTGTCCCCCAAAAGATAGCTTTTCTAAAATTAACAAGCTATACAGTACCAGCAAATTGAGACACTAATACTATGGAAAAAAAATAAATCAGTCATCAAAGATTAAAAGGTCCAAGTAATAGTGTAAAAGTCTACCTAAAATAATAGAAAATGATAGCATTCAGACCACACTACAGAAATGTGACAGTATAAACATTTTAAAATCCTACAGATAAAGTGATCTTTACCTTGACTCTTAATGCATTAAATACACAGTGGCAACAAATCATAAGGACTGAGAAATTTTTCTTCATTTTTTACTCCCCACGTTCCAAGAGCCATAATTTTTTATTTTTCAGTCAATAGAAGAGTGTGAGGGCTCATTGTTTGCGGGAGGAGTTGTAGTTTTTAACGTCACCATTTAAAGTACCACATAACATACTGGGAAACAGAAAAATAATAATTTGCGGGCAGAAATTGGAATTGGTTTTGTGGTTTTAATTTTTCCGGCTTTCACCGTGCGGTAAAAACAAGAATTTAACTTTATTCTGCAGCTCAATGCGATTACGGTAATACCAAGTTTATATAGGTTTTTTTATATTTCATTACTTAAAAAAACAAAAAACTTTGTGAAAATAAAACTGTTTTGTTTTATCACATTCTGAGAGCCATAACATTTTTCGTTTTCTGTGGAATGAGCCATGTGAGGGCTTATATTTTGCGGGACGAACTGTAGTTTTTATTGGTACAATTTTTTTGTAAGTGCAACTTTTTGATCACTTATTAAATTTTTTCTTGCAAGCTAAAATGACCAAACAGTAATTTTGGCATTTTACATTTTGTTTTTTTTACAGCGTTCACCGTAAATAATGGTATATTGTAATAGTTCAGACTTTTATGGACAACGATACCAAATGAATTTTTTGTATTTTTTACATTACATTAGAGGAAAAATGAGAAAAGGGGGGGTTTTTGAACTTTAAATTTTTGAATTTTTTTCACTACTACTTTTAAACTTTTTTTTTTGCACATTTTATTAGTCCCCCTAGGGGACTTGAACCAGCGATCGTTAGATCACTGATACAATATACTGCAATTCTAATGTATTGCAGTATATAATTTTCACAGGCTTCTGTAAAACTCTGCCAGAGACACGGCTTAACAGAGTTAGACAAAAGGCAGACCTGGGAGCCTTCATTAGGCCCCTGGGCTGCCATGACAACCAATCGCGCCCCCTGAATAGAGTGTGGGGGTACCAATGAGCTATCGGAGAGAGCTGCCCCCTCATTTCAATGCTTCAGATGCTACAGTCACGATTCACCGCAGAAGATGATGGCCAGTAACAGCCCAACTGTAAAACAGAGCTGACACCCGCAGCGTATGGAGCATGCTCAGTCCGTGAGCAGACTCCATACTTCCCTATGATGCTTGTCTCATACATGTACGTGATAATGCGTCAAAGGTTTAAAGGGGTTTTACCATCATGGACATTTATGGCAGCTTGGGGGCCTAATGAACGCCCCCAGTTCTATCATCTTTGTACTCCTATTAAGCCCTGCCGCCAGCTATCACTGGTTCAAGTCCCATAGTGGAACTAAGAAAAAAAAAGTTAAATAATAATGAAAAAAAAAAAAATGTAAAATAAAAAGTAAAAAAAAAATGTTCAATAATCCCCCCCAAAAAATCCCTTTTCACAATTTTTTTTTTACAGTGCTTAAGGGGTAAGCAATGTAAAAAAATTAAAAAATAAATAATTGTTATCACCGCATCCGTAAACATCTGAATTTTAACATATTATTTAACCCGCACGGTGAACGCCTTAAAAAAATAATCTTTAAAAACACCAGAATCGCTATTTTTTGGTCACCATCTCCCACCAAAAACTAAATAAAAAGAGCGATCAAAAACATGTGAAGTACCACAAAAAAGGTACAATTAAAAACTGCAGCTTGTCGCAAAAAATAAGCCCTCATACCGCTAAATCGACAGAAAAATAAAAAAGTTATGGCTCTCAGTATGTGGCAACCATATTTTTTACAATAAGTAGTTCCCTTGTAAAAGTACTAAAAAAAATAAATAAAAAAAAAACAGTATAAATTTGGTATTTCCATAATTGTATTGACCCACAGAATAAAGTTAACATGTCGTTTTAATTGCACAGTTAACGCTATAAAAACAAAGTGCAAATAAAAACTAAGAAATCAATGTTTTTTTTCCCCTATTCCTTTCCACAAATATTTTTTTTCCCCAGTTTATTATATGGTACAATAAATGGGGCCATGAAAAACTACAACTCGTCCCGCAAAAATGAAGCTCTCATTTGGCTAGATCGATGGAAAAATAAAAAAAATTATGGGTTTTGTAAAGTGGGGAGGAAAAAACGAAAATTGAAATCCAAATAATGGTTGCAGATGGAAGGGGCTAGCGAGTTATCAGATTGTAAATCAGGACTGCTACATCTGTACGTACATTTGAAAGGGAAAGTAGCAAACATATCAAAAGAGGTTCAGATAACATGACATTTGAAATGTAACCTAAAATAGTGCAATTTACTTGCATTTTACATATTTAATAAAGAATGGATTATTTTTATCTTTTCACAACTTAATACAGACATAAAACAAAACAAAAGATAAAGCGGATTACAAAATTTCCTTGTAGGACTGCGGTAGAACTAGAGTACTCATTTCCAATTTAATGGAGGTGTATGGCAGATGTACAGATTTCAGCAGCGTGCCTTTAGGCCACATGCAAACAATGCGGATTACGCGCGGATTTGTCACGCATTTTTTTCCTGTGAAATCTCAAGTAATCTCATCTACACGTTGCAGAAATGTTCCGCACGTAGATTGACCTACGGTGTGGATTTTAAAATCTGCTGCATGTCCATTTATCTTGCCTTTCAATCTTCGAATTGTATCGGACAAGATTTTTAAAAAAAATGCACCAAAATCCAAAACATACAATCCACACCTGTTTCTGCATCAAAATGTAAAGTATGTACTTAAACGCATTTAAAAAACTAAAATTTTAAGTTGAGACTTTACCTGCGGAGAATTACTTGCGGTTTTGATGTGGATTTTCTGCATCAAAATCAACGTGTGCATGTAGCCGAAAAGCACAGACAACCAGACACGTCCCATCTCACATCACATAAACAACCGTATGCCCCTAAGAGCCCATAAGATCAAATCTGTTGCATATCATTTTCTGCAACAGCTGTTTTGCAAATTAAAATAAAAATATCTGATAAATCAAATTCTAAACGTTAGAACTACAGCCTGTTCCATCTCGATCAGCAACAAGGATTCTGTCACCATAAAAACCCACACACAGTTTAATGTAGAACATACCAATATAGCGATACGATCCAAACTACTAGATTAATTCTTCACTTATTATGGGGAGAACATTTCCGGGTAAATAAGTACTTCAACTACACTGCTAGAGATATGCAGAAATGGATAAATGAAATATATATTTATTCACAAAAAGTTATGGTAACATGCTGGTCTAAATCTAGAGTCGGGTGAGAAATACACAGCGGCCGCCTATTGTCACATCACAGCAGGAACGTGAATAAATGCAAACAGTTTATAATTCATCAATTTTCCTATTAAGCTATGCTCACATGTAGCGGATCTGGTGCGTTTTTTTAGTCTGGATTTGCGGGCGGACAATCTGCAGTGTATCACAGTAGGTAGCAGCAGAGTGGATGAGATTAAACATTTTCCCCACTTTTACTCAATCTGCAACAAATGGCAAATATTTGTGTTGAGGAATATCTGCATTTCCACAAGATAAAAAAACACAAATTTCAACTTTAAAATAAAAAAAATTACAAAAAACACTACTCACCTCACCTCACTCTTCTAGCGTCAGCGGAGCATCCCTGTTCCACGGGCAGCTCTGTGTCGATCCAGCCCCAGGAGGCCGCCTCAACACAGACCATCCAGGGAAACATGGACTCTGCCTTGGCAGCACAAAGTTATTTTTTCTTTGTTTTAAAATCCTTTCTGCTCTTTCCTACACAGCAGCAAATCCATCCAAAAATCAGCCAGAATTCCCTGCAGTGTCTGAGTCCAATATGCTGCAGAGATTTCCACCGCAAATGTGTGAGAACATACCCTTATAAACATAGAAAAAGTAACAAATCATCCTTACTGGCTCTCTAGTGGCTTAATACACTTTTCTAAAAAAAATATTTTATATATATATATATATATATATATATATATATATATATATATATATATAATATTATATAAAATGTGTATTCAGGTGCAGGAACACCTGTGACTGCAAATATACAGCAGAAAAAGAATGGCGACAGCACACTGCGACACTAATGCCACCTAAACCACTAAATATAAATAAATATGCATTACTGCTAAATCTACTTATAATAGTGAGGTTCTTAGTGCATATTTTGATCAAAAAGTGTTTGCCCACCTGCCACGACAAGGCGACGTCTGTAAGGTGGGAACCTACGCTGCACATTCGCCATTTCTTTGTCTGCTGTATATTTGCAGTCACAGGTGTTCCTGCACCTGCATACACATTTTATATCATTTAGTTGGAATGTGCTGTTCAAATTTGTGTTTATGTGATCCATATATGTGGGGTTAGTGACTGCCTCCATTTTTGTTTTTGCACTCCTCCCACTCTGCCCTGGGTGATTTTAATTAGTTCAATGCTGGATCCTACCATCCCCAGGTATATATGTAGGCTCAGTCCCAGTTCTGGGTGTATGTGCAGCGTAACCTGTCATTTATCACGTAATCTCGTGGGATTACACTTTGCTCTGCTGTAACTACCACAGACACAGTAACGAAGTGCAGAGATTGTGAATAGACATCCCGTGGGATGTCTATTCGCTGTCTAAACACTTCAGTATCGTTAATGTGTAAGTATAAGACAGCACATAGCGATCTAAAAGGATCCCTATGCGCTGCCTAATTGAATGGAGAGGAGTGCATGACGCTGATTGGTCAGCGTCATACACTCCTCTGTACAACGCCCACTTGGGCTAAAGTAAAAATACGCCCACTTGGGCATTAAGCAACTCATTAGAATAAATCTAAAATCGCTAATAAAGTGGTGAAAACAGATCATTTTTTAAAAATAAAAAGCACTGCTGTCACCTACATTATAGCGCCGATCTCCTTATATAGGAGATAGGGCACTTATAATGTGGTGACAGAGCCTCTTTAAGTGACATGGCTACAAATGTGGCCGCAATACCAGGTTTAAAGTCCACTGAAGAGTGTTCCCAAGTCCTCTAAGTAATAGTTCGCCTTCCCATCCATAGGATCGGGGAGGGAACCCAGATCTTCTAAAGGTCAGGCATTTTTCCTGGATATCTTAGCTACTGGGGCATCCAGTCTGGGAATACTATCCCAGTCCTTCCTTAATTCATCCTCAAAGGGATATTTTCTTTTCAAAATTTTGGGAATGCCTAACTTTGTCAGGGTTCTTACATTCCCTTCTAATGAGACTGGCCACATTTTTGTGAATAGGAAAAGTCCTCAGTTTCCTAGGACATAGGCCCTCAAACATAATGTCCTGGATGGACCGGAGTTCCTTGGGGTCATCAATATTGATAGTGGCCCGGACTGCTTTAAGAAGTTGGTCCACATCCTCCGCTGAAAATAATTTTTTTTCCCCCCCTTCATCTTCGTCAGAGGAATATTCAGAGGAACATATCTCCCCCTCTTCCTCAAATATCTCCTCTTCACTAGAAGAAACAGAAACCCCTAGGCCCTGTCTTGTCTTGCCAGACGAGGTGCTAGGAAGATCATGTTTCATTCTAAGGGATGTAAGAGAATTCTTAACCTCTGTTTGCACCATATATTTTATGCTCGTGGCAAGGCTGGTGGATTCCTCTGCCAGGATCTTATCTAAACTTAACTGGCATAAACATTTCCGATAAGAGGCTGCTAGCTTCCTACAACACATTCTCTGCTGCGAGCCTTGTCCAACTTTTTCCCGGGACCCTCTCTGACCTAGTAAGATACAAGGAAGGACAAAATTAATAAATTAAAAAAAAGGTTTGTCCTACCATGCTTCCTAGAAGATCCCATGCCGTTTAAAGTACCAGACTGGAGGATCTTGCTGGGTCTGGTCGTTCAGCTCGTCCTGCTGCTTCCATACTGGTTGCTTGGTTGGAGGAGCCATCTTGGTTTAGGCCTCAAATAGGCCTATATGCAATTCGAGAAAAACGGGAATAAGTATGGCCTGAGGAAGATGCCGGTGCGGCATTGAAACGCGTAGACTAGATCAATAAACGTAATCATTCTACAGTATTTTTATCATCATTGAGTAGCAGCGCCGTACTTATTCCCGTTTTTCTCGAATTGCATATTGCCTTTATTGCGGTGGCCAATAGGCCTGACCGGCTGGGATTTCGGCAGCAGCACTCACTTTTATCCACCTGTTCAACGCGATTGATCTACGGCCCTGTGGTAAGCATTAAATTGTCATACACTGACTGCTACTTCTGGGCTTACTCACACTATGTGGCTCCGTGTTTTTTCCTTGTATTTCTTCAAATAGGCCTAGGATTGGCTGGAGAGTCTCCCAGGCTATGACGCGCTATAGCCTATCTTCCCCAACTGGGCTGCCGGAACACCCCATCCTGGGACGTCCGTACGTCCCTCCCGCCGGATGTGACGTGCGCCGCGACCGGAAGTGGTCACTGCAGTGATCTGGAAACGGCCGAACGCTGGGCCACGTATATCACGGCAGGAGCTTACCACCTATGTAGAGGGAAGCGGTGACCAGGAGAGGAGGGGGATATCAGCCCCAGGCGTAAGGTTGCTCCCTTAGAGACTTACACCTTCAGAATACATGCAGGAACACAGGTGAGTACCTGCTGGACGGTCTGCCCTCCTGGAGAGAGTGTCTTGATCCACAGGACAATTCCATCCGGAGGACAGGAACCCTGACTGGGTGTGTGGAGAAGTGTGTCCGTTTTTATATCATCAGGCTTCCTGTCTAGCGAATGGGATGTCTCTCCAGGGGTGCGGTCATAGGTGAAAGGGTAAAAGAGATTGGAGTGATTCCCCTCACTCTGAGGGAAATACCTGTAACTATGTCATGTTTATAGCCATCAGATAAACACAGCTTGCTGTTCTTATAGATAACTAAGGGACAAAACTTTATACAAATGCCTCCCATATGGAGGGACATAGATAAGTGACATAGATAAGGGTAAAAACCATGGCTAGCAAGATGTGACATCCTCAGTATTATTATCCATTGGATAGTTGACTCCTACCCATACATACTCACAGTAGAGCGGACATCTACGGCTTGTAAAACTGTACACACCCATTGAAGTCAATGGGTGCGTGAAAATCACGCAGGTCACACGGAAGCACTTCCATGCGAACAGCGTGATTCGCGCAACAGCTGTCAAACTCCGAATGTAAACAGAAAAGCACTACAAGGTTTTCTGTTTACAAACATCCAAACGGAGTGTCATAATGATGGCGGCTGCGCGAAAATCATGCAGCCGCGCATCATACAGGTCTGACACACGGAGCTGTTAAGTGCCTTTTGCGACAATATGAGCAGAGTACACAAGAGTTAACAAAAAACATAATATATACAAAATTGCCACCGGCAACGAACCCTATTTCCCAACGACCATTAAATGATTGTTATTAACTTTATTATGCTTTTTAAGCAAACAGATGAACCACATATTTGTTTAAAAAATAACCATGCATGCTGTGGGAGAGTAGTACCAAAGGACAATGCCTATGTAGTATGTAGTACACAGTGCTAAAGATGGCCGGCGGCTGCAGAACGCCGAGCCAAATCAACAGTAAAGTCACAGAAGCCAGCAACAAAGCACGTTGTTTATAAATTACTCAGAGCCCACCCGACATGTTTCGCTACACATGTAGCGTCCTCAGGGGCTTCAGTCAAAATACATGGCACCCATAAACAAACACTAGCAGTTATTTCCTACTGAAAAGTACATTAAATTAAAGACAATCATTTCCAAGTCATGCTGTCAAGAACGACGCTTTAAACAAATCATGTCTTTTATGTGCCGGTGACTAAATGCAGTGTTCTCATTTCTATGCTTTTGTATTTTGTTATATAATAAATAAGGGAGAGCATATAAAGCCGACCCCAAGTAAGGATGGCCTCACAAAGTTGTAAAAGTCCTGGTAGTTAAATGGTCCTCATGGCACTTCACAACATCCTTCCAGCAATAAAACCTTGCCAATCAATAATCTATTTGCACTTTTCTTACAATCCAATTCCTCCCAGAATAAGTAAATTCTTATATAAACATGGCTTCTAGTGAGCTGCATAAAATGTGCACATGATGCCAAACAAACTGGGTCCCTACATAACACAATGACAAATATTTCTGATTTTATTTATATTTTCAATGTTAAATGTGTTGTAAATAGCAAATTGATAAACGTTAATATTGATATGAAACATGGAGAGGTTTCTTTTGGAGGGATAACTGAAAAAAACATTAGTATCTTTATATTATTAAACACTTTAAGGCTATGTTCACACGGGGTATTTTGCCGAGTTTTTTGACGCGGAAACCGCGACGCAAAACTCGGCAGAAACGGCCCGAGAACGCCTCCCATTGTTTTCAATGGGAGGCGTCGGCGTCTTTTTCCCGCGAGCAGTAAAACTGCCTCGCGGGAAAAAGAAGCGACATGCCCTATCTTCGGGCGCTTCCGCCTCTGACCTCCCATTGACTTCAATGGGAGGCAGGAGAAAGCGTATATCTCGCTGTTTTATGCCCGCGGCGCTCAATGACCGCGGGCGAAAAACGGCGCGATAATTGCAGCGAAAATCAGCGTGCAGGGAGAGGAATATCTGCCTCAAAGTTCCAAACGGAATTTTGAGGCAGATATTCCTCCCCCAAAATACTCCGTGTGAACATAGCCTAAGGCTATGTTCACACTGAGTTTTTTGACGCGGAAACAGCGCCAAAAACGGCCCGAAAATGCCTCCCATTGATTTCAATGGGAGGCGGAGGCGTCTTTTTCCTGCGAGCGGTAAAACCGCCTCACGGGAAAATGAAGCGACATGCCCTATCTTCGGGCGTTTACACCTCTGACCTCCCATTGACTTCAAAGGAAGGCAGAGAAAGCTTTTTTTTGCGGCGCTTTATGCCCGCGGCACTCAATGTAGGTTACAAAACTGAGAGTATAGACACTATTAGGGCCTGTTTAAATCAGTATTGAACTTCTGTTTGGATTTCCGTTCATCCGTTCCGTCAGAGGAAACGGAAAAACAAATGGAAAGTATAGTTTCCATTTGCACCACCGTTGATTTCAATATGTTTCTGTTACAGTTTGCCTCCATTCCGCTAGGTTTACATTTTTTTTTCACACAAATAGCATAGTATGCAGCGCTATTTTCTCCGTGAAAAACACAGAAACCTAGCGGAACAGAGGCAAACAAACAAAAAAATATCATTGAGATCAATGGATGCAAACGGACAATATACTTTCCGTTCATCTGCTCCTCTGACAGAACAGGTGAACGGAAATCCAAATGAAAGTTCAACGCTGATGTGAACAAGCCATAATTCACACAGTGAAACTCCATGAATCTGAAATTCCACATCTCGAACTTGATATTATTTTACATAAAAGTTAACCCCTTGAGGCACCACGACAAAAGTGTACAACATGATTTGCCTTGCCTAGATGATGTACAGTTACTTAGCTGTACATTATGGAGCCTCTAGGCAAGTCAAACCATGACGTCAGTGGGTAGACAGCTACACTCGAGTTGTAATGCCTAGGATTAGAGAACCTTTAGATCCCTGCTGCGTAACTACATAGTCGTCAACATTCAATCGCGTCAGCCACAGCATTGCAACAATCAGAGCTGATGGTTTGAAAGAAAGTCAATTATTTATATGTAGCCTGAAAAAAAATTCCTAAAATATCTATAATTTAAAAAAAAATAAAAACAAAGTGGTGGCCATTGGAATGCAACGAGTATAGAAAAAAACCAAATACGTGTTCCTGAAAGCTAAAAACGACTCGGACCTTTTCCCCTGGACGAAGGCATTTTATGATTTTTCATTTTAGTTTTTTACTCCCCGCCTTCCAAGAGCCATAACTTTTTTAGTTTTCCATCAATAGAGCGGTGTGAGGGCTTATTTCTTGCGCGGGGAGTTGTAGTTTCTATTGGCACCATTTAAAAGTACCATAAAATGTACTAGGAGACTGAAAAAACTTAATTCTTTGTATGCTGAAATTGGAAACCATTAACCCCTTCTCACTGCAACAATTTTTGGGATTTTAATTATTAGTTTTTTCCTCCCTACCCTTGAAAAGTCATAACTTTATTTTTTCATCGATATAGCCATATGAGAGCTTGATTTTTGCGGGACGAGTTGTAGTTTTTCATGGCACCATTTATTGTACCATATAATGTACTAGGAAACTGGGAAATTCTTGGTGGTGTGGAATGGGGAAACACATTAATTTCTTAATTCATTTTTGCGCGTTGTCTTTACAGCGTTAATTGTGCAATTAAAAACGACAACTTAACTTTATTGTGCGGCACAATCCGATTATGGTGATACCAAATTTATACAGATTTTTTTTATATTTTATTGCTTTTACAAAGAAAAAACTATTTGTTAAAAGAAAATGGTTTTGTTTCACCACATTGAGAGCCATAACTTTAATATTTTTTTCATAGACAGAGGTGTGGGAGCTTACTATTTGCGGGACAAGCTGTAGTTTTTATTGTTACCATTTGTTGGTACATACAACGTTTTGATCACTTTTTATTACATTTTGTTGCAGCGCTAAATTGACCAAAAAAAATGGTGATTCTGGCTTTAAGTTTACATTTTTATGGCTTTCCCCGTACGAGCTCAATAATGCTAGATTGTAATAGTTCTTTCTGACTTCTACGGATGCAGCAATGCTAATTTTATTTACTTTTTACATTGCTTTAGAGGAAAAATTAGAAAAGGGTTTTTTAAAAAACGTACATTTTTTTCACAACTAAAAACTTTAACCTTTTTTTTTTAACACAATTTATTAGTCCCCTAGGGGACTTGAACAAGCAATCGTTGGATCGCTGTTTCAAAACACTGTAATACTACTCTATTACAGTATATAGTCATTTTTACAGGCTTCTGTTAAGCCACAGACGTGGCTTAACAGAGGCAGAGAGAAGGTCATCCTGGTGGCCTTTATTAGGCCCCTGGGCTGCCATTACAACCATCGGCACCCCATGATGACGTTGTGGGGGTGCAATGGGATGTCAGGGGGCCGCCCCCTCTTTTTAACACCTCAGATGCTGCAGTCACGGATCGCAGCAGCACTTGAGGGGTTAAACGTCCAGGAACAGCGAGATCGCGGTTCCTGGCCGTTAGTCGCAAGCGTCAGCTGTAAAACACAGCTGACACCCACAACTACATACATCCCCCCCCCCCACACCTAGACGTAATAGCATGGTGTGGTGTGGTGTGGTGCGCGATGGGGTTAAAGCGTACCTCCAGTTGCAAATTTAAAAAAAAAAAATGCTGCATTACTTACTAGAAACAAATATAATGGTGGTTTCTCTTGGCTCAAATACCCACAAAATCTCTCTCAGACCGGAGCAGGCAAAACTAAATTGGGTATGATCCAACAAATACCCTAAATAGCATATATAAAGTACAGTGAAGTTTACCGCTCAGACGGCACTGGTAACAGTCCAATATCATTCATTATAGACACTCTCTCCCAGAAAAATGCAGTGGACAGTCCGCAATCCAATGAGGGTGTGGATGGTAATTCTTATCCTTGTAGTTCCACCAAGCTCCTTATCGTCTCCCTCCACATTCAAAGAACTCCTGGTAGGAAAAGGATCTTATGTCTCTAATAGATGGAAAACGGAAGACACATAGTGCAACACCCTCTGAAAAAGATTGCTCCACGCCAAGTTTAATCCATACTCACAGAAGTAACAAGAAATAAAAGCATCAAGGTAAGTAAAAATCTTTAAAATTTCTAGGCGGCACGCCAAACACTCTCGCCCGACCCTGGGTTTCGCCCTTCCGGCTTCCTCTGGGGCATGTGTGACGTGTCTAATTAACAGGTTTATATAGCCGCATATCATTTAAATTTACATAAATTTACATACATAAAAAATGGTTAAAAAAAACATATACACCCACAATGATCTCTGCAATATATAGAGATAATCTGATTTTACCATCATAATCGTATACATATATATACACTTTTATTATTTTTATATAAATGCCTAATCTCTTTAAAAAGTAAAAAAAAAGGAAAAAAAAAAAAAAAATATATATATAATATATTATGCTAAACAAGCCTATTTGCCACCTTTATAGTTGGTTAGATTCCACATATCATCCCATATCCATTATATTGATTTTTATTTATATTTTATCAGTTTTATATTTTTTTTTTTTTTTTTTTTATTTTTTTTTTGTCTCTAATTTTCCACTTAGTCTGAACTGTGGCCAATCTCTAAAGCTTCCAGAGCTTCAGTGAGATGCAGCTAATCAGAACAATTAAGTTCTGCTGAGACAAGATCCCTTGGTCATAATGCTATGTGTGAACAAGTCTCTTACTAATACTATACATAGGGCATTTTTTGGCATAATTGTTTTCATAACATGGAACTACAAATATGGACCAGAATATCTATCAGATGGTATCTCACCAATATTAATAAATACTTGTATAAACAAAACAAAAACAAAAACAAAAAAAAAAACAAAACATTTTTATAAAAAACACTTCAATTTGAAGTCTGAATTGAGTCCTAAGGGCTGAAGCGTTTTTAATTGATAGATCCAAAAACTTTCTTGCTTGCTCATTTTTTTAATAAAATCCTCCCCCCTCCAATGATTATCAATTGTCTCAATAGCAAAGAATTTAGTGTCCTTGGGATCTTTATGGTGGAATTTACAATAGTGTGCTGATACACTATGGTCCATCTTGCCTTTTCTGATGTTATTACAGTGTTCTGCTATTCGAGTTTTCAATTTGCGGGCTGTACGTCCTACATATAACTGCCCACAGGGACACTGCAATAAGTATATAACCCCTTTAGTATTACACGTTGTAAAATGTTTGATCTCATATTTTCTTTTATTTTCGGCATCCATGAAAAAGGTAACATTCCCCTTTCTTTTATTATACCCCACTTCTTTACAAGCTTTACACTTGTTACAGGAAAAAAATCCTTTTGTCGCAATAATTGGTTTTGTAGGAGCTTTTATAAAACTATGAGTAATTTTATCCTTTATATTAGGTGCCCTACGATGTACAATACTAGGATTTTTGGGCAACCTAGATCCTATAACAGGATCGTTCCTTACAATATGCCAATTTTTTCTAATAATATTTCGTATCAATGAAGAACTTGTGGAATATGTGGTAATGAACGGAACCCTTAATGTTTTATCATTATCATCAATTCTCTTTGTATGAAAATTATCAATTTTTTTGATGTTATCGCCAGAATGGACTGCGATTTCTTCTCTAACCTCCTTCAATGCTGACGACACCCTCTGTTCCTCATAATTCCTTTCTATCAAACGAGATTTAATTTTAAAGAAAATATGAGATCAAACATTTTACAACGTGTAATACTAAAGGGGTTATATACTTATTGCAGTGTCCCTGTGGGCAGTTATATGTAGGACGTACAGCCCGCAAATTGAAAACTCGAATAGCAGAACACTGTAATAACATCAGAAAAGGCAAGATGGACCATAGTGTATCAGCACACTATTGTAAATTCCACCATAAAGATCCCAAGGACACTAAATTCTTTGCTATTGAGACAATTGATAATCATTGGAGGGGGGAGGATTTTATTAAAAAAATGAGCAAGCAAGAAAGTTTTTGGATCTATCAATTAAAAACGCTTCAGCCCTTAGGACTCAATTCAGACTTCAAATTGAAGTGTTTTTTATAAAAATGTTTTTTGTTTTTTTTTTTGTTTTTGTTTTGTTTATACAAGTATTTATTAATATTGGTGAGATACCATCTGATAGATATTCTGGTCCATATTTGTAGTTCCATGTTATGAAAACAATTATGCCAAAAAATGCCCTATGTATAGTATTAGTAAGAGACTTGTTCACACATAGCATTATGACCAAGGGATCTTGTCTCAGCAGAACTTAATTGTTCTGATTAGCTGCAGCTCACTGAAGCTCTGGAAGCTTTAGAGATTGGCCACAGTTCAGACTAAGTGGAAAATTAGAGACAAAAAAAAAAAAAAAAATATAAAACTGATAAAATATAAATAAAAATCAATATAATGGATATGGGATGATATGTGGAATCTAACCAACTATAAAGGTGGCAAATAGGCTTGTTTAGCATAATATATTATATATATATTTTTTTTTTTACTTTTTAAAGAGATTAGGCATTTATATAAAAATAATAAAAGTGTATATATATGTATACGATTATGATGGTAAGATCAGATTATCTCTATATATTGCAGAGATCATTGTGGGTGTATATGTTTTTTTTAACCATTTTTTATGTATGTAAATTTAAATGATATGCGGCTATATAAACCTGTTAATTAGACACGTCACACATGCCCCAGAGGAAGCCGGAAGGGCGAAACCCAGGGTCGGGCGAGAGTGTTTGGCGTGCCGCCTAGAAATTTTAAAGATTTTTACTTACCTTGATGCTTTTATTTCTTGTTACTTCTGTGAGTATGGATTAAACTTGGCGTGGAGCAATCTTTTTCAGAGGGTGTTGCACTATGTGTCTTCCTTTTTCCATCTATTAGAGACATAAGATCCTTTTCCTACCAGGAGTTCTTTGAATGTGGAGGGAGACGATAAGGAGCTTGGTGGAACTACAAGGATAAGAATTACCATCCACACCCTCATTGGATTGCGGACTGTCCACTGCATTTTTCTGGGAGAGAGTGTCTATTACTTACTAGAAGCTTTAACTTTGCCATGTATGTATTTGATTCGACTGGGTTCACACCAAAGTTTGGTATTCCGTAGTTCTGCTCCATTAGAGGAGCAAAACATCGACAATACCGGAACCGCCGGTCCCCTTGCAGCAAGGACACTACCGGTGGCCGACGGAACCCATATACTTTAATGGGTTCTGCGCTATTGATTTTGGTATTTCGGCAGGATCCAGAAGCCTTCAATGCAGATGTGTATTAGGCCTTAGCAGAGCCCTTCTTTGAGCTCTATAAGCACAAACACTCCTGCCACTGACTGAAAAGCTCCAGCTCTGGCACAGACCTGCGGTACAAGAGCTGCAAAGCAACATCCTACAACACTGTAAATGATCTGCCAGACACAGCTTCTGTGTCGACGCCCGTGGTTAGTCAGTCTGCACCTGCTCCTAAGTCTGATAGAGTGACTCCTTCTTCTACCACTCAGGCTGGGAGGCTGAGGAGTGGGAGAGCCTATCACAGCCTGGCCAGACGGAGCTAGCTCCCGCCCTCTGTCTATTTATACCTTCATTTCCTGCTTCTCCTTTGCCTGTGATTCTGCTTGTTTCCTGGCTCTGCTGCTGCTTGTACTATTTGTCCTCTGCTTCATATTGACCCTGGCTTTACGGACTACTCTCTTGCTCTGCGTTTGGTACCTCGTACACTCCTGGTTTGACTCGGCTCGTTCACTACTCTTGTAGCTCACGGTGTTGCCGTGGGCATCTGCGCCTTTTCCCTTAGCTTCTTTGTACCCTTGTCTGTCTGTCTGTCATGCACATAGTGAGAGTAGGGACCGTCGCCCAGTTGTACGCCGTCGCCTAGGACGGGCCGTTGCAAGTAGGCAGGGACTGAGTGGCGGGTAGATTAGGGCTCACCTGTCTGTCTCCCTACCCCGTCTTTACAAACATACTGTCCATTTATACCTACTTTACGCTACCTGCAATACTTTCCTTTGCCATAAGCCCAAAGTTTAATATTAGAGTTATAAGCACATTTGTGTGTACCAAAAATTACGTTTTAAAAAATAAAAGCATAAAACATACTAGGGAATCAAATTGAATTTAGTCTCACATGCACACTAGCACAAATTGTACAAGTTGTGAAAGCTACTTCATCCAAAAGAACCATATAATGCAGGCGAAATGGTGAGAAGCTACAGAAAATCGCTCCTAACAACTGTAAACTGACAAAATGCCGATAAGTGATTGGAGAAAAGCTGTACAGCAATTCCCAGCCACACACCGTATTAATAAATGTACAGCTCTAGGCACAATGTTAATCAGAAGAATTTCAATGGTTTCATTCAGCGGAGAACATCATATTAAATGTCAAGCCGTCCGATATGTAAGCTGCAATTAGGATAATGTGCTTTATCACATCTACGGTAGGAATACCTTTCCAATGGAGGAAGAAAGATACACAAGACTTTTAGGCTTGGTGCATATCACGTTTCAGCATCCTGTTAAAATGTCCAATTGATTACAAAAACAAACGGATCGGTTAGCAGATCCATAGGTTTTCAATGGGGCTTCCGTCATGTTTAGAAGCTTGTTAGTCTCCATCAGGATCCGTTTTTCAATAGGAAAGAAACAAAGACCGTCCAACTTTTCTGTCTTGTAGAACAGGATTCTGACAGATTCGTTTTTCTATATGCAAGGTATGATCGGCATCCAGTTTAATTTTTAGGGGCTTTTGTACGATAAAAGAAAAATCGTTTTAACCGGATGCTAAAACGTGACGTGAACCTAGACTAATAGAACTCTTGTGAAATACTATTATTTATAATAACGATAGTGACGAGAGACCCTTTAATGGCTTCTGTCACTGAGATAGATCGTTTTAAAGGGTTCTCCACTTTGGACAATCCCAATTTGTTAGATCGGTCTCATAACAATAAGCGGACCACAATATATCCCACTGTTGGAAACCCCAGCGATCAACTATAAATCTGTGGGGGAAACCCAGTTTACAGGCAGTGGGAAAGGTTTTCTTTCCCGTCTCGCTTCCTTCTAGAACACGTTCACATCCTAGCTGTACAAGACAATCATATTTTTATATGGTGCACTCCATTGTGATGCCTCATTAGAGCACATGGAAAAAACAAAGAAGACACACCGATATGTATTTATAGGTTGCCCTTTATTGTGATGACACAGAGGATATTATATATAGACATACATAATATATACATATATATACATATATACACACACACACACGTTTCTTAAAGGGGGTCCATAGAACAGAATAGTATATTTGCAAGGTCCCCCGTGTCATTTTGGGCAAATCCCTGACTCTTCTTTATACACCCATTCAGACTACACGAAAGTCTATACTAAACTTTTGGCTCACTGGAAATTCACCTCATCAGCATCCTTGACCCATAGGGCCCACAAGTTGGATATAATGAGGTTGGAGGAGCTCAGCACATTGTTATAAGATACTCACACTTTTTTTAATTTCCTACTGGACCCACGGGATCTGTTTCCAGTGCTCAATATCATATCATGACTTTGTAAGAAACAGACAGTGATCCGATTCTGGCATTTGCTACCCCGCACTTAGGTAACCCCCCCTTGTTTTCTCTAACAATATTTCTTAATTCCTCTTGTGTTGTCCATATTTACGTCCTGTCGGATTTCAGTACTTAGTCATGGTTTTATACATTACATTCATTCATTACAGATTCACAGCCTAACACATATTGCCCTTGTAAATCACCTCTAGGGGAGTTCAGGATTACATAATTATTGTTTGGCTGTTGAAAATACCAACGGGGAAATTTAATAAGCACTCTACGCCAGTTTTCTGGTATAGTAAAGCCAAAGACTGAGGGTTTTTTTTTAGCAAAATTGTTGCATTTGTACATCTCCTCCGTCCTAAAAGTGGGCAGGGCTTAGTCAAAGCAGGCGTGGCCCATCGCAGTCCGACCGAAATTGGCGTAAATTAGAGGATATTTACGCCAGCTCTTAGCTGGCATAGATTTCCCGTTCATGCACAACAGATTGCCAGAGATACGCCTAATTTAATGAGAGGTGCACACCTGTTAATAAATTAGGCGCAGGGAGAGGGAAGATAGATAGATAGAGAGAGAGACATAGATAGATAGATATGAGAGAGAGAGAGAGAGAGAGAGAGATAATGAAAAAATAATAAAGCAGGATAGCTACAGCAGTGGGTGCAAACCTCCTGGGTTGAGGCTAAGGACCCTTGTGAATACAAAAATTCAAATGAAGAGACAGCACACCAAGGAAATAGGTGAAAAAAAGGTGAGGTGTTTTAATCACCCCACAGGCAGGCAACGTTTCAATCAGTCTCAATGGGATCTTTGTCAAGCACATCACCCTTTTTCACCTATTTACTTGGAGTTCTGTCTCTTCATTTGAATTTTTTTTTTTGAGAGCTAGAGAGATAAAGATAGCTATATCTCTCTCTATATATAGAAGCAGCAGCAGCATGGAGATTGCACAGCTGTAATGAGAAATGTAGCCGATAACCCAGCACTGGGGTGACATAGAAATTCTACCAGCAGCTGCTCTAGCGTCTGTCTTTTTCCCTCTGTTCCTGCTACCCCTCCATAAACTTGTATAGGCAGCTTGTCTGTGTCTTTCTCAACCTGCTTCCTTCCTCCTACTCCATCTCCCCTTTCCAAAGACTTGTATAGGCAGGCAGTAAAGAGACACCACCACTTTCTGCAGTCCTTCAATTCTGCTCTGTAATAAGTGATAGATTTTGATCGACAACAGGGACATCAGAATTTAGGAAGGAGGACACCTAGTTGTAGTATTTTGACACATAATTTTCATCAATAAAACATTTTAACAGTAAGTAAATCTCAAAGTTAATCTATATCAGGTATACTATTGGAATAGCATAAGTTGCATAAAAAGTTAGTGTCCATTTAATAGGAGCACAAAGATGGCAGACCTGGGGGGTCTACATCAGGCCCCTAAACTGCCATGACAACCATCAGCACCCTACAATCGCATTGTGGGGTGCTGATGGGCCGGAGGGGGCCACCCACTTTTTCTAAAACCTTAAATGCGGTGTTCGTGACTGTGGCATCTAAAGGGTTAAACGAGTGGGATTGTACTGTAACATACAGTCGACCCGCACATATTATAGAGGAGGCTGAGCCTGTGAGCCTGCTCAATACCTTTACCTCCCAACCTCCCTTGTACATACATGGTGGATGTCAGTAAGGGGTTAAATGATTAAGGCTGGGTTCACACGAGCACATTAACGTCCGTAATGGACGGACGTATTTCGGCCGGAAGTCTCGGACCTTACTCAGTGCAGGGAGCCGGGCTCCTAGCATCATAGTTATGTACGATGCTAGGAGTCCCTGCCTCTCTGCAGGACAACTGTCCCGTACTGTAATCATGTTTTCAGTATGGAACAGTAGTTCTACGGAGAGGCAGGGACTCCTAGCGTCGTACATAACTACGATGCTAGGAGCCCGGCTCCCTGCACGGAGTTCGGTCCGGGACTTCCGGCCGAAATACGTCCGTCCATTACGGACGTTAATGTGCTCGTGTGAACCCAGCCTAAGTGGAAAAATAAGTACTTTCTGGTTTGATTCTTTTTTTTTTTAAACTACAATTTCGATAGCATTTTTAGATGATATAAAGTGGAAATTGGAAAAGTATGAACAACATTTCCGAACACCACAACTATTTTTCTAATTCTTGATTTTATGCATTTAAATGTAAACCTTGTACAAATAGACTCAAACGAGATACAGGTGACATACACTTAGATGGAATGTTAACTGCCTACACATGAAACACTAACATAAAATCACTTATAGTTAATTCATCAACGGTACCTGACAGGATTGCTGGTCAGAGAGACACGAAGGGAGTCTAAGTAAGAGACAAGTCTTTCATCTGTGGAGCCCGATTTGAGTTCATGAATGAATTCCTGTGGCGAGATCTGTCTGCTGCTCTTGATGCTCCCCTGTAACAAGATAAAAATCATACTGAGCAATCATCCCTATACTAAACCACAAGCGTACATCACAAAATGAACAAACTTTTTTCCACAACTTTTCCAGAAAATAAATCTAAGCTGATGCCCATAGGATATGATCAAACAACTGATTTTAAAGTAAAATTATCTTCCTACTTACATTTGAGCCTACGTGGTGTTCTCCTGCATATGGATGATCGGTTTTAAAAGGTATCTGTCAGCAGGTCACTTGCTAAATTTTACCTAATTTGTATACAGGGCATCATCGTAACACAAGTTTCAAGACTGGCAAAAAGAAAATGTAGGTCTCACGCACACGACCGTTGCCGCTGACCGGGCTGAAAACTACGTGTCCGTATTTGGGTCAGTAATGCCTTAGAGTGGCTTACGGTTCGTTCCATATATTACGGCTTTGTTGTTTCCGCATGTCATAGGTATCTCACGGTCCTCAAAAAAAAAAAAGGGGGAAATGGTCACTATCTTGTCCCCCCCCCCTTGGTAATACCCATAGGAAGATCATGTGATGGGACTTCCCAGGCGTTTCCTAGCAGTGCATCCGCAAAATGCGGATATCACACGGATGGCTGTTTTTGCGGACCAATGTATTTGAATAAGCGGCACGGGTCCACAAGAACTGACAGGTATAGGACATGTTTTATAATTTGCGGACTGGAGCAACGGATCAGCAAAAAAACACTGATGTGTGAATGGCCCTATTAAAATGAATGGGTCAGTGAACTATCTGCAAAAAGCGTGGATAGCACACTGAAGAAAAAGAAGATGGTGTGCATCAGGTCTTAAGGTCAGCAAAAGTTTAAAGTGAATGTTTAATGCTCAGAAAAGTTTGAGACTCCCTGGAGAATGCATACATGGTCATTCGGCAGAGGCGTAACTTGTAGCTCCAGAGCGCAAATGCTAAATATGTATCATGGGTCCATCTTCAAGCATTATTTATAATACTGGGGTCATCGTAAAGGGCATAAAAATAGTAGTAATAGTTTAGTATGGACCGTGTCAATTATGTACAACAAACAACCTAAGGTCACATTCAGAGGTTCATGGGTATAAAATCTTTAACTCGTTCAAAAGGTACTGTACAATGACCAATGGCTATGGATCTGGAGGTTGTTGTAAAGCTCATGGCTATAGACAGTTATATAACAGGACTAAAGTTGGGTCACTTTATTAAAACACAAATAAAAAACAAAAAAAACATACAATCGGCACCCTATGGCAATCATGCATTTAAATATGGCGACTTCACATTGGTTATATGTTTACGATTCTGTGTCCAGCTGCATAGGCAACGGGCGTTAAAGTAGGTTTACAGAACTGTAAATATAATGGTTCTCTAAATTTATTAAATAGTACCCAATATTCTGGTGCTCTCTACTTAAAATAGTTTGATCTTACACATTCGCACCAATTGTTACCTGGTCTACAGTTTTAAGAGCAGAAAATTAAATGAAGAAAGAACACTTTTATATAAACCCATGCTGGTAGAGGCTTTGATTCAGATGGGAAACATACAGGGCCGTAAAAAATAAAAGTTACCCCCTTTCCCCTAATGTTGGAAATTGGTCATGTTTTCTGATGGGTGTTGACAACTGGATGTTACCATTTTGGGGGTGTGTCCCTACTCAGACTTACAATGTCCAATCAGTGGTGATAGAGTGAGACTGTAGGGACACGCCCCTTTGACAAGATGAATGTTAACACCAATAGATTTCTAGGAGGAATAATAGAGTAACCGCACAATGCAAAGTTCTAAGAAAACACGTTCTAGAATTGTAACTTTATAGTAGGGATGTCACGATACCAGAATTTGGACTTTGATACCGATACTTCGTTTAGTATTGCGATTTAGATACCAATTCGATACTTTGCTAACAGTAATAAAAAAAAAAGTTCTTCCATTTTCTGATGTGAGGCGCGTGGTGTGATGATGAATTTAACCTCCACGTGCCCTCACATTAAGAGTAATTAACCCCATCATGTTTCTCAGTCATAATGGGTTAATGTGTAAGGTACATGATGGGCGTTAATTACTATTAATGTGAGGCATATGGAGGTTAAATTCATCACACCTCGTGCCCCACAATAAGTGATAGAAAGCAGTTTTTATTTTATTTTTTTACAGCGTACACATCATAATTGATGCAAAAAAATTGTTGTGCAAGTTATTACGGCCGCGCCAATACCGAATATGTATTGAGACTTATTTTAATGTTTATTGTAAAAAAAAAAAAAAAGGCGTATGTGTATTTTTTTTTAATTTAACATTACTTTATGTTTTTACTTTATTTTTAAACTGTAATGTCTATATGCTGATAGTAATGTACTGGTATATATCTATATTACAGTACATTAGCCTGTGTACTGATAGTACACAGGCAGTTGTTAGGCCATACCTAAGTATGCCCTAACAACAGGAAATATGGTAAGACAGCGATGGGGTCCTTCAATGGACCCTGGGCTGTCTGCCCATATATGGTGTGTCCCTCAATCACAGGAATTCCCTGTGATGCGATCCAAGGGGTATCCCCCATCTCATTTTCCCCTGAATGCTGCAGTCCGCTGTGATCGCAGCATTCACGGGAATAACGGCGGAGAGGTTTCTCTGATCTCCGCCGTTATAGAGCGGGGCTGCGGATGTGTAATACAGCCATTGCCCCGCTCCTGACCGGAAGTGCATGTTTATAGACCATAAAATGCTGCTGTAAAAGCTTGACAAACAATACCTCAAACTTACATTGCAACCACACGCAGAAACTAGAATAGTATCTTGATTCCTTATACATATTCATACAATGAATATAAACTATTCCAAATCCAGTAATTAAGAGATTTGCCAAACTTTTTTTCTTGGTTCTTTAGAATACAGATGTTGTTTCCTCATAGAACACAATGAATACTATTACTATGTTTGGAAATTATTTACTATCACCATTCCGAGCAGCACATTGGTAGAAAACATTATTTAAATGGAAACCTTCCATAGTGAGGAGTAATAACTGGTGAAAGCATGGGAAAGCTTATTAAATAAACATTGATTTCCTGATCTGCCAACCACTATTTACTGGTTCAATGAAGGATAAAAACCTACTTTGCTGAAAATCTGGTGGACAAAAACATACCCTGCTGCTTGCAGTCATTATTTCATTATAAGTCATGTGACTGCACAAGTTTACGGGTGTTCTTTAAATCAGTCAACGCACATGAAATTGCGCAGTCTCCTGTGGTTTCTGTTATGCCAAAAAGAAAATAATAGCAGCAGAAATAGCTGTAAATACCTTTTATTTTTCAGCAGATCCTCAGAGCCTAGCAATTATCTTTCCCGAAGATTAAAATGATCAACTCTAAATACATATCCTTGAGTTTTCCTTTTTTTTTTAACTTGTTCCATATTACATTTAGTTTTTTTTTTTCCCTTATATCTGCTGCTGGGAAAGCTGTGTGACAACCAATATAACTGCCTTCACAGCTTTCAAAGGGATTGATGCCCATACTTTCCAGATTCCTGAATGCCATGTCTACTTAGTCATGTGGTGATACCCGATCTGATTGCCTACTGTAGTATGTGGTGCAGGACAAATTAAACAGGGTGTCCTTCTGCTAGGGCCTCCAGCCGCCAGAGGTAATCTGTGGGGGAACCTGTGAGTAGTAAGGCTAGATTCACACTGGCATTGCGCATCTCGGGCGTGAAACACAGTAGTTTTTCACGTCCGAGTTGCACCAGTGCTCAGCGCTGCGGGGCGCGATATCACGCATCCCCCATTTACTAGAGTCTACGTAGGGATGTGTTAAGAGTGAAAATATAGAACAGGTCCTATTTTCTCACGGACCCTTCACGCGGTCCTTTGAAACAACGACCATGTGAACAGCCACATTGAATTATATAGGTCCCTGTGACGGCCGTTGTTTCAACGGCCGTCACATGGACATTTAACACGTTTGTGTGAATAAGGCCTAAGTGTTTAATACTTCATTTCCCATGCGGTGGCGCTACAGGGATATTAAACAATTCTTATTAAATCATCGGGCTATTCATCTATGATCCGACGTGGCATGAAGCCAAATTGATCAGCATGTATCACATGTAATATTACATTGTTTCGTCTACTGGCTACGACGTTTGTAAGTTTCTGGTTGTCCTTGTTTTACAAAGAAATTGGGCGGCAGGACCCTCACTCAGTGGGGTCCTAGTCGGGATTAATAATAATATTATAGTTGTATCGTACATAGTCTCACGAAAAGGACACCTAATCAAAAATAATTAGAATACATGGTGTGTCAGCTTGGAATATCTATAAAACACCTCAATGGGGATTCCATTAGGGCCAGGTTACTTCCCTTTAGCCATGTCTTTTGAAGCCTGCGCTCTCTCATCAGAAGTTATATCCGCTTCCAGGCCATGCTTACCTGCCTCATCCAGGACTGAAAATTCTAAGTGGTCCATGTAGGAGAGGAATGCGGAGATATAAGAAGTTGGGAGTAGTGCAAATCCCTATAAAATTGGGCAAACCTGCACATCTTCATATCTGCAATCTTCGAGGTATCGGTAAGCACTATTCCAGATGGGTCTTTAATTTTAAGAATAGCTGGGCTTTGGGTGTTTTGATGTATCAAATAGCTAACAACTTACTTGACGGATTGTCCAGTTCAAATATGTTTGTTTGGTGAAAAACACCTTATGGCTGTCCTTTTCTAGTAAAAGCAGTAAGTATTGTTTGCCAGTAGTCAACCACCAGTTACTGTAGTTATTTTCTGGTCATTTTTGGGATGACTGTTTCTGCCCTAGCAGCTTCTCAATTCAAAAATGAATTGGTACAATAAAGACAGCCCCGAATATAGGCTTTTAAGGTGTTCTAGAGAATATTAGGATTAGTAATGGACTTGTGGTCCTTAAAGGGGTTTTCCCATTAGAGACATTTATGACATATCCACAGGATACGTCCTAAATGTCAGATAGATGCGGGTCCCACCTCATCTTCCCCCTAAACCCCATTCTAACGCTCTGTGTTGTGGCTGAAACGTGTGATTCCCAACCATGAATAACCAAGACAGCATAGCTCGCTGAGCTACACTATTTCCGTAACTCCTGTAGAACTGAATGGTAGTTACAGAAGCAGAATAGCTTGCATGCTTTAATGCTTCCATAACTGCTATTCACGAATATATGAAGTTCGGAAACCGTAAGTTTCCGTAATGCATGGTCGGGAATCACACGTTTCAGCCACAACACAGAGCGTTAGAACGGGTTAGCTGTGTGGCTAGCTGGGATAGGACGCATGTGCAGTAGGTACATAAGGTTTGTGAGAAGATCGGATTTCAATGCAGGAACACTAGTGTAACGTCTATGGCCGCGGCCCGTAGTTCTGACTTGCCCTCTGACCGTCGCGGCCATGGATGTGTGAGTGCTCGGCGGCATCTCCCTCCTGAGAGATACCGCCATTTACTTCCTGGTATTGTGACGGTCTCCGGCAGGGCGCACGCACCCGTGCTTGCACGGCCTTAAAGGGCCAGTGCACGCATAATTGCAGGAAGTCTGCAATCAGTCCAGAATGCTGCTGGACTATAAAAAGGGCTCTGCCCTATTAATCTTCGCCTGAGCGTTGTTGTGTACCTAAAGTTTGTCTTGGCAAATGGTCTCCTAGTGTTTTCCAGTTCCCAGTGTTACCCGTTCCTGCTGTCCGTACCCTGTATACCGTGCCTCTGTGCCATCTAGAGTTGAAGTGGAGTTTTGTCTTCCGCTGCCTCTACTGCGTCACACCCTGCCGGGTGTCTGTCTACTGCCGGAGCCTTATCTTCAGCCTGAATCACCGCTACTGTCTACATTGCCTCAGGTACCCTTCCTGGACTAGAGACTTTGTATTGTGCCGGTTTGGCCAGCTGCTATTCCGCTACGCGGTACGGCCCAGTGGGTCCACACCCCACGCCGTGACAACTAGAGGTTAGTGATTGAGGTTGTGTGGAGTTGAGAGTTGCTTTAAACCACATATGCTCTAAGACAGAAGATGTCAGCTCACGAAGATCAACCCATTGAATCGGAGTCAGTGGTGACGCATAGTTTATTCAGGAGGCAGGGAGCAGGAATTACATATTTCGATGTGGGTCAGCGTCACGTGACTGTAGACTAACACAGGAAAACAGTGAATTTTCCGAAACGTTACTAAATTACAAAGTGGAATGGATTGCGAAGTGGAGGTAAAAAAAAAAAAGCCCTTGAATACAGTCATGTTTATTTGTGTCCTTCGATGTAGCAAAAAATAATTATATTATTAAAACTACTTGCATTCAGAGAACTTGAACATTTTTGGGTGGATTTTTTTTTATCAGGACTACACTGGATTAATTCCAAGTCTTAAGTACGGAACCCTTTTAGAGCTTATTCACACAGTGCTGTCAAAGAAGCAACTCTACGCAATTTTGCTGTAACAAACCACAATATTACTGCACCGTGTGAATAAGCCCACATTGCTCACTAAAAAAAGGAGGCACTATTTTCTTCTCTAGAACAAAAATGTATAATGCCACAGGTCTATAGTAGGAACGTTACAAAGTAACACAATCCCACATGTACATACATCACACCACTGAATTATTACAAACACATTGTTTCTATGTAAACATTCACGATTGCAGGTGATTTTATCCTTATATCAGTGGATACTTGAGTTTGATTATTCCCATACCTCTACAAATACTAATGTTTTTCACACAACATCCGAGTGAAGCCAGATAAGATGAAGAAATTGGACACCAATATATCCACTCTCAATTTCCTCTAATATAATGAATCCAAATTGGTTGTCATAACATAATGTTCTTTTTTATTTCCAACAGACTGTGTTCAATTAGCTTCTAAAACATTGTCACAAATTTTATATCTTTCTCAAAGATTAAAATAGAATGCAATATGCCAGAATACATAATGGAGGCCCCAGGCAGCCCCACAATCAGATTATCCTACAAAACCGCATTAAATTAATTGTTGGATGTACGCAGAGCTGGAAAATGGATACGACTTGCTCTCCCGTATTTTCTACATTACTAGCCATGTAACATGATCCAATTCATGTGAAATTGCCCAGTAATTCAATCTTTGTGTTATCTTTTTTTTTAGCAAAGAAAGGAAAGGAACAAAAAAAAATAATGGAATTTTCAAATGAGTAGAATGTTTTATCTCGGATCTGCCATAAAGGACGCAATCTGCATTCATTATATACCGAGGCTTTCTACACTACATCAAATAAGAATTCCATTATGGTGGTTACTTACTGTATGTCAAAGAAAACATTCCACGTGAAACATGCCACTTACAGAAAACCTCCAGGAGGGATATACTGTAGGGGAACATTTTCCAATAGTGGTGCAAAGAGTGTTCTGGGGTAGATGTAGAATAGAACATTGTTCACATACATTTGTCAGATTCATATGGTGCCTGCCCAATTGTTTCCCTCACTAGATCACATGATCAATAAGCCAGGTCAGACTTGACATACTTTATAGTAGGGTTTTTATAAAGACTTAAATGCCACGTTGGCATTTTAAGAAGCTCTTTGTCACGCACACGGCAGAGACAAAATGCCACGCAAGCATGAAGATACAATAGGATCATCCATTCCCTCTGAAATAATTGTATGAAGAAACCTGAACACATTCAGACATATCGTCAGCAAACACGGTCTTTCAAATGTAATATTCAGGTAACGACCATCTTCAGAGGCTTCAGTGCCCAGATGCAAATCTAGCCCCTCCCCCCCAAAAAAATTACCTATTGAACCAGCTCAGACTGCGGGGCACCCCTATAGCAACACCTCTTGCCATATAAAACAGGGAAAAGAGGGGCAGGGAAATTCTAAGTTATCGAAGGTTCGCAAAATGAACAATTCCTACTACTTCTGTCCACTTACCCAATCCTTAGAAGTGATAGCATATCGTTGGGGGCCTGAGCTTCGGGACACCCCAAGGTGTTTAAGCTGATTAAGCGCTGTGACCCCTTCACAGCAGAGCTCTGGCTACCCACAGTGCAGAAAACTGCAGCACAGCTTAATTCAAGTGAATGGGACCGTGCAACGGCTCCCTGCACATCCGGGTAGCCAGCAAGCCATCATCACTTTATAAGATGGGATTAAAGGGAGTCGGTCACCAGAATGTCCGTATTAAACGAGTTACCGTGTATTGTAGAGGAGACTAACCCGTTTCTAAACTTTATTTTACATTTCTGCTTACTGCCTCCTTTGTAGAGAAATTAGTTTTTATTAACTTTATGCTAATGAGCATTTAGGTTACATATTTCGGTTGAAAAAAGACATGTCCATCAAGTTCAACCAAGGGATGGGAAAAGGGAATGGAAAAATTTTACACATTGACGAAAGGAGCTAATATTTTTTGTTCTAGGAAATTATCTAAGTCTTTTTTAACTCCTTCCCGACATCCGCCATATATATACGGCGCACGCTGGGTGGGGGAATATGGAGCGGGCTCACGGGCTGCATAGAACGAGTGTGTCGTCTGTGTGTTACAGCGGATACTTCAGGGTAACTAGGGGGATCCCGTTCGAGCGCGATCCCACTTGTTTAACCCGTTAAATGCAGCGGTCAATAGTGATCGCGGCATTTAAATTACAAAAACAGGGGGGGGCGACCCACTGTAACGTCCAAACGGCACCCCGGCGGCAAGATCGGGGGGTGCCGTTGGTTGGCATGACAGCCTGGGGGCCTGATGAGGTCCCCCAGGTCCGCCATGTTTGACTCCATGGGGGACTGTCAGAATCACGGTATACTGCAATACATTAGTATTGCAGTATATCGTAGAAGCGATCTAACGATCGCTGGTTAAACTCCCCTACGGGGACTGGTAAAAAAAAAAACTTAAAATATTCATAATTTAAAAAAATGTAAAAAAAATGTTTAAAAGTTCAAAAAACTCCTTTACCCATTTTCCCTCAAGCACAATGAAAAAAAATAAAAAGCTAATATAACTGGTATCGACGTGTCCGTTAAAGTCAGAACTATTACAATGTCATTATTTAGTCCGCACGGTGAACGTCTTAAAAAAAATAAATCAGAATTGCTGTTTTTTGGTCCCTTCATCTCCCACAAACGGAATAAAAAGCGATCAAAAAGTCTCACGTACCCCAAAATGGTATCTATAAACTACAGCTCGCCCCGCAAAATAAAAGCCCTCATACCGCTAAAATCGACAAAAGAAATAAAAAAAAGTTCTGGCTCTCAGAATGTGGCGACAAAACTCAAATTTTATTTTTAACAATCAGTTTTTTCCTTGTAAAAGTAGTAAAACAAAGAAAACTATATAAACTTGGTATTGCTGTAATCGTATTGACCCGCAGAATAAAGTTAACATGCCGTTTTTACCGCACGGTAAACGCCGTAAAAACAAAAACCACCTCATATGGTACACTATATGCTTAAGTGTAGCACACACTTTATAAGCGGTCCTTTGACCCGAGCTAGGGGTACTGCACTCCGCTGGAGTTCCCACCAAGTCGGGCTGTGCCAAAATAACTGCAGCCTGTCCCAACCGTGCTGCTAGGGGCTACCTTTTACCACACTGTTTAGTATAGAGTATTCCCGGGGTGCACCAGTCACTTTGAAGATTTAATGCCCCTCAGAATATGGTGACACAAAACAAAATTTTTGTAACAATTATAGGTTTCCTTGTAAAAGTGGTACATCACAAAAAAAAAAACTGTATAAATTTGATATTACCACAATCGTATTGAGCTGCAGAATAAAATGAACATGCTATTTTTACTGCACGGTGAACGCTGTTAAAATGGAACACAATGGAGGAATTAAGCTTTTTTTCCCATTACACACTGCAAATATATTTTTTGTCAGTTTCCCAGTACATTATATGCTACAATAAATGGTACTGTCAAAATCTACAACTCGTCCCGCAAAAAACAAGCCCTCATACGGCAATATTGATGGAAAAATAAAAAATGTATGGCTTTTGGAAGGTGGTGAGGAAAAACCAGAAGTGAAAATCCGAAAAATGGCTGCAGAGGGAAGTAGAGCCATCTACTGTCCCTACTGTGACCAGCTCCTGCGGTGACTATTCCATAGATTCACAGTAAAGAAGCCTTGTCGCTTCTGGAGATTGAACCTTTTTTTTCTCCAAACGGAGGGAGTGCCCCCTTGTCTTTTGAGGGGGTTTTACATGGAACAGGTTTTCACTATATTTTTTGTATGTGCCATTCATATGTTTATATAAGTTAATCATGTCCCCCCTTAGTCGTCTTTTTTCCAAGGCTAAATAGGTTTAATTCTTTTAATCTTTCCTCATAACTTAAATTCTCCATGCCCCTTATTAGTTTAGTTGCTCTAATTTGTATTTTTTCCAACTCCAGGGCATCCTTTCTATGAACTGGAGCCCAGAACTGAACTGCATATTCTAGATGAGGCCTCACTAATGCTTTGTAAAGTGGCAATATTACATCCCTGTCCCGACATTTGACGTATCCATATGTCATAGCCGAGTAGGGGAAGTATGGAACAGGCTCACGGAGTGTACCCGCTCCATACGATGCGGGTGTCGGCTGTATGTTACAGCAGACACTTCACAGTAACTAACGGGATCGCGCTCGAGCGCGATCCCACTCGTTTAACCCGTTAAATGCCGCGGTCAATAGTGACCGCGGCATTTAAATCATTAGAAAGAGGGGGGCGACCCCCTCTAGCAGCTCACCACCCCCCGCAATGCAATCGCGGGGTGGCGATGAGTAATCATGGCAGCCTGGTCTATAATTATCCGGGGAAGACCTAGGTTCCATGAGGGCGTCACAAGTGCTCCTACGTCGCTCCCCAGTTCAAACCCACTCCCTTCTTACATTGATCGACAGGGACCAGGCAGCGTAATCGGCGAGTTCATGCCTGGCCCCGTATTGTCTAACACGCGTGCCTCCCTGCTCTTTACTCAGCCCAGGTGCAGTAGTGCCGATTAGAATGGAGAGCGGAAAGATGGTACTGCGCATGCACCGAGTAAAGAGCAGGAACGCGCGCTCGTTACAAACAGTACGGGGCCTGGCATGAGCGCTCCGATTATGCTGCCTGGCCCCTGTCAATCAATTTAAGGGAGGGGGGGATTGAGCTGGAGAACGACGCAAGAGCATTCAGCAGCAACGGTGATGCCCTCGTTGCACCAAAATGCTCATTAGCATAAAGTTAAAACGGATTTCTACAAAGGAAGCAGTAAGAAGAAATTGAAAATAAACGTTGGAAACAGGTTAGTCTCCTCTACAATACGCTGTCACTAGTTTAATACGGACATTCAGGTGACAGATTCCCTTTAACGTTTTATGCTGTGCATAGACAATAGATCTTTGTTGATGGATCCTGTCAAATTCAACAGGTTCACTCAGCAACTTAGTCTTTTTGGGACGTGATGCAAGAAATGTGCAATGCTGAGCACTAATAAAAAATATGTAGATTCTTCAATGTGGAATAAAAAGAATTTAATGCACAGAAAAAAAGTAAAAATGAATCCGGAATGTTGATAAGTAAGCATGTCTTGTCTTGTCTTCAAGATGTGAAAATCCCTCCTCTATCTCAGTGGGAAAGGTGTTATCAATAGAGCACAGTTGCAATACCAGACACAGCCCATAGACAGGAGTGGCGCTATGTCTGGAAGAAAGCTGCCATGTTTTTCTAACCCTGTTTAATCCCTATAAAAAAGTGGTTTGGGGACACGGTTTAACCGGTTTATAGCTAGAGGCATCACTAAAACCATCTGTATTAGCTATACAGGCGTTCTTTGTCTACATATAAAACAACTTTATCTAGAGCTGACCGCTTAAAGAGGCTCTGTCACCAGATTTTGCAACCCCTATCTGCTATTGCAGCAGATCGGCGCTGCAATGTAGATTACAGTAACGTTTTTATTTTTAAAAAACGAGCATTTTTGGCCAAGTTGTGACCATTTTTGTATTTATGCAAATGAGGTTTGCAAAAGTCCAAGTGGGCGTGTTTAAAGTAAAAGTACAACTGGGCGTGTATTATGTGCGTACATCGGGGCGTGTTTACTACTTTTACTAGCTGGGCTTTCTGACGAGAAGTATCATCCACTTCTCTTCAGAACGCCCAGCTTCTGGCAGTGCAGACACAGCCGTGTTCTCGAGAGATCACGCTGTGTCGTCACTCACAGGTCCTGCATCGTGTCAGACACATCGGCACCAGAGGCTACAGTTGATTCTGCAGCAGCATCAGCGTTTGCAGGTAAGTAGCTACATCGACTTACCTGCAAATGCCGATGCTGCTGCAGAATCATCTGTAGCCTCTGGTGCCGATGTGTCCTCGCTCGTCTGACACGATGCAGGACCTGTGAATGACGTCACAGCGTGATCTGGCAGAAGCTGGGCCTTCTGAAGAGAAGTGGATGATACTTCTCGTCAGAACGCCCAGCTAGTAAAAGTAGTAAAAACGCCCCGATGTACGCACATAATACACGCCCACTTGGACTTTTAAACACACCCACTTGGACTTTTGCAAGCCTCATTTGCATAAATACAAAAATGGTCATAACTTGGCCAAAAATGCTCGTTTTTTAAAAATAAAAACGTTACTGTAATCTACATTGCAGCGCCGATCTGCTGCAATAGCAGATAGGGGTTGCAAAATCTGGTGACAGAGCCTCTTTAAGCGTAAAAGTTTCACACATTGTGAAAAAAAAAAACCCTATTAAAAGCTTCTATATACTTATAATATTAAAACCATGATCTTAGTACCTTTTCACAAAAAGCAAAACATTTTTACTTGGTAAACTTAAAAATGTGGAAGAGTTGCTTGGGAGTAAATTATTTTTGGTGACACTGAGCATATTCAGGGAAATAGCAATTTATCAAGCGTATTCTTGCGACCTTTATAAATCAAAAGCGTAAAGTTAGAGAGATCTATTATTCATCATGCAATACCCAAAATAAATTACATCTTAGGACATTTAGCTCTGGTGTACTGTGTTTATTAGAGATCATGATAGAAAGGCAGTCATGACACTCACAAAGCCGCACATATTTTATAGGGAACGTTGCGTACTTGAAGGCCTTCGCACACCTTTTAATTTTAACTGTTCTAAACTAGATAAAACCACGGACATAAATACATGGTGTCAGTGGGGGTAAATGTAACTAAAGTTTGGTGTGGTAGTGTGTGTACAGATTTAGTTCAACTACTATTAGATATAACAGGGACATCTATTACTATTTGGACAATAGAAAAGCACAAATATTCTGCCCTGTTCACAGGGCGGCAGAATCAGATGCAAAATTCTGCCTCCTGTTCATTTCAATGGGAGTCGGACGCTTCTTTTTCCCGCTGGCTGATCTTTTCAGCTAGAGGGAAAAAGAAGCGTCCTGCTCAATTTTGGGAGGAGAATTAATTCCTCAACGGATTTTGCAGCGGGACCCGCCACGCAAAACCTGCTGTGTGAACAGGGCCTTAGAGAGCACTAAAGACTACTTTGTGCGTAGATGATCTGTAAATCTACCCCAACTGTCAAGTTGCCATAGAAAGTGAAAATAATCAACAGTCACAAGGCTGAAGAAAAGTAGCGCGTATATGAAAAGAGTAAATGGCTAAATGTTATCCATAAATTAGGAGATAAGTAGTTAATCTTTTATATAAAAAAACAAAAAACGCACTACTAAAATATGGCCTTAAAGGGGTTGTTCTGGTACGGGGAGTTTTGTTTATACTGATGACCTATGCACAGTAGTGGTCATCAGTATATGATCGGAGGTGGTCCAACAGCCGGGCACCGCACCGATCAGATGCCTCCGGGCACCAGATGTCTTTGCTGGAGGCAGATGGCTCCGGTCACTGTACAGCGGCCGTGCTGCAGCTTTGCTCCTATTCAAGTAAATAGGAGCAGAGTTGCAGTTCTGCAGCACGACCACTATGCAGTGTATGGAGCCATCTGCATCCAGCACTTAACACTGCATAACAACCGGTTCCCGAAGGTAGCCGGAGAAGCGGATTGGTGCGGGGTCTGGGTGTCAGACCCCCACGATCATATACTGATTACCTATCCTGTGGATAGGTCATCAGTATAAAAAAACGCTCCATGCCCAGACGACCCCTTTAATAGCCAGAACTCCAAAAGTTTAACATGTATACATATTTTTAATTTTTTTTTAATATACCATATTATAATAAAAGGGAAACTGCATGTGAAGTTTAAAAAAGGAAAAAGAAAACTACTTATTTTGTACTGGACACTGCTACACTGGTGGGTAAGGTGGGACTAAAGCTCTGTTCTAACACTATAGGGGTAATTTCTCAACTTTTCTATGCCAGTTTTGCTGTGTAGAAAAGTCGAAAAAGGGCCCAAAAGTTGCAATTTGCAGTGCCTTTTTGCAACACCCTCACCAAATAAGTTATAATTTACTCCAGAAAACTGGCGTAAATTAGTGTGGAAATCTATGCCAGCTCCTAGCTGGCATAGATTTCACTCTATAGGGTGTAGCAAGGTAGAGACCCCCTGCCTGGCGCCTCCTCCCCATTGCACAATTTAATTAAATAGAATACTAAATAAATCATAAAATTTAAAAATTATCAACTTCACTGCTCCTATTCTCCCCTCAGGCTCAATCATCACTCCAGCGTGGCTCATACAACATAATGTCGGGCAGCGTCTTGAGGTTGTATATAAAGCAGCACGGCTGACGTTAAAGTGCTGTGTCGCATATAAAGACCTGATGCTGCTTGGCGTCAGTACCTTGTATGAGCCGCGCACCACGATGAGAGGACCCGGAGGGGGTAAAGAGGAGTGGTGAGGTAAGTATGTGCTTTTTTTTGTTTTATTTTGTTTTTTAAAGGTGAAATGCCTGGAATGAATGGTGAATGTTTCACGGTTGTTGCGCCATAAGTCACACGAATGGCGTGCGTGCGCCCCCCCCCCTCCTCGCAAAATATGACATTTGTTAAGTGGCTCTCGCCTCTTAATAAATGTGTCACACTTTACTCCAATTTTTCTTTCTAAGGCCCTGTTCACACAGTTTTTTTTGCAGGCAGACAATTCTGCCTGCATGCCGTTTGCCGCGTTTTTCCCTCGCAGCCATTGAGCGCCACGGGCAACAACGCCACTAAATACGCTTTCTCTGCTTCCCGGGCCAGAGACGTAAATGCCAGAGGATAGGGCATGTCGCTTCTTTTTCCTGCAAGAGATGAATATATCACTGTAAAAATGGCATTTCTCTCACACACAAACAGACATTATATATTTGCGTATACACTGCGCTTTTTCTTCTTTTAGGAGTACTGTACGTGGAACTTCAGGATACACATTCTGCAAGCTTCATTGTGCACGATCCATACGCAGCTTTGAGCAGGTCATGCTGAATGGCCTGGTTTGGGAAGCTTTTGTGTAGTAAATGTACAGCACATAAAGAGCTACACAGAATCAAGTGGTTTTCTGATGAATCATCAAATCTATGCGTGCCAATAAACTGGCAGAGCCATTCACTCTTCAATTATGTGCAGCCAAGAAGAAAGAAAGGAAAGAGATTAGTGATATGTACAATGAATCCCAACCAATTAGCTCTTATTTTCATTTGTCAAAATCTCAGACCCTCATTATCTAGTTCACAGAAGAAATTTTTAATAACTAGTTACGTCCGTTAAAGTGGCAGTCTCATAGCAAAAAAAGTAAATAATTGTTTTCTATAATTGGTTTCCAAATTAAAACACAAATCAGCATTGCCAGACGTGTCTACAGTAGCGCATTTACAATTCTTTACTAATAGGAAAAAGTACACGACGTATAAATCTGTGCAACGCAGCATCTGTAGCCGATGAGCTTATTGTTATTTAATGCTGCAATGAAGGCTTTTTTTTTTTACCATCCTTGTACTTGGCTAACGTCCTGCACAATTTCCGTAAAGACTAGGCACAGAATATCGCTCTACCTGCGGACCGCAATGCTCAGAAATATAAACTCTCAGAAGATAAGAAGGGAAGGTAGTCAACAGTGACCACATAGTTTCTTACATGGCACAAAAAGGCATAGCAGAGTTTTCACAGATGGAGTGGAATTGGCTGAAACGCTTCCACCGCCACCAGATGCTGCAATAACGCCTCTACGTGCATTGATACCTGTAAAGCCATTCGCATGGTTTAAAATCAATCTTACGCGTATTCATAGACATGAAACCAAACATCGTGCCAGACGAAAGAGGGTGAGGAGCACAGACAGCCGGCAATGCGATTGAGTTCTTAAAATGTGTGTGCCTCTTAATAGCTTCGTAGCATCTTACCCCAGATAGCGGATTATGAAGACTGGTGTGAGAAACGCAGGTCTTAATAAATCTCCCCATAACGTCCTTGTACGAATATTCTGACTCCATGACCAGGCTGTAAGTTGTAGGGCCCTTGAGACAATCTCACTGTATATGTCTGTATTGAACCGGTACTTACACCAAGACACTGTCAGATAGCGTCAACTCAGCTGAAGAGGCACGTGGGAAGTTTCCAGAGAAGTTTATTTTCAGGCTGAAATACTTGTAAGGTACACAAACCAGCAGGTGAAAAGATGATATTTTGCCAGAGTTGAGCAGGAGATGACTACACAGTATGGGAACCATGAGGAAAGACAACTAGGCACAGAAAGAAGGGAGGAGCTATTACCTCAGAGCCTAGCTACAGGGAGATAGCAGGGACAAACTAAATAAAGCAAAGCAACTGCAATAGGAGCATATAACATAACATGACAGTGAATAGAAACCTAAGTCGAGGGACATGACACTCCCCGTCTGAAATCTTTAGATTTCACAATAAAATCAAACTTGAAAGAATGTCCTTGAATAATGTCCAGTAGTGGATCCTGGAACCTGAAAGACAAAAGGAACATGCAAACAATGACAATAGTTATAGTCCAAGTCTGTTGCCGATAGTCCACAACAGTAGGTATCCGCTTGTACAAGTTCCAAGTAAGAAACCCATCTTCGGATTGGGGAAGCCGCAACTTGCCAACACTTCCACCAACTCACTGTATATTCCAAATGGTAAGGTGTTCCAAATATAACACAGCTAGCAGCCAGCTGGGGGCTGTGTCCTTTATGTGCCTTCTTTCTTTGGAAGAAGAAGCACTAGTTCAGTGATTGGGCGGAAGAAAACTCGCACTGAGCCTCCTTTGGTCACCTTGACCTCTACCTTTCGAGTCTTTCCATCATCACTAGGCATAACCTTGGTAACAAGACCCATTGGCCATTCATTGCGATGGGCTTCCTTATCCTTTAGAAGAACAAGGTCACCTTCCTGGAGGTTAGGTCTCGACGTCTGCCATTTGTGACGGCTTTGAAGTATGTGCAAATACTCTGTCTTCCAGCGGTGCCAGAACACGTTGGACAGGTATTGTACCTGTTTCCATTGGCGTCGGTAAATGTCGCTGTGGTCAAAGATTCCCGGAGGGATTGCAGCAGTCCCGATCTTCTGGGTAAGAAGCGTAGCTGGGGTAAGAATAACTGGGGAATCAGGGTCCGAGGATACTGGGACTAGTGGCCTTGCATTGATTATGGCGGACACCTCTGCAAGAAAGGTGACCAAGATCTCATGAGTAAGCAAAGACTTGTGATCCAGCAACATGGAGTCAAGGATTTTGCGTGCAATTCCAATCATGCGTTCCCATGATCCTCCCATGTGAGACGAATGTGGAGGGTTAAACACCCATGTGCACCCATTGTTAGACAAGAAATTGTCTAACTGCAGTTCTTTGCTGGCTCCCACGAAGTTAGTGCCGCAGTCAGACCTCAGTTGCTTGACGGGTCCTCGGATAGAGAAGAATCTTCGGAGGGCATTGATGAAGCAAGAAGAATCCATAGACTCAATCACTTCGATGTGTACTGCTCGGATGCTGAGACATGTAAACAGCACAGCCCACCGTTTGCTGTTTGCGACTCCACCACGGGTCCTTCGTGTAACAACTGACCATGGGCCAAAGACATCCACCCCAACATAAGTAAAGGGCGGTTCCGTACTTAGTCGGTCTGCTGGGAGATTTGCCATTTGTTGTTGATGGTGTCTTCCTCTTAACTTATGACACTTGACACATTTATGGAGCACGGAGGAGATGCATCTCTTCATCCCTATGATCCACAAGCCGGCTGACCTGATGGCACCTTCCGTAAACTGTCTGCCTTGGTGCTGCACTCTTTCATGATGGTGTCGGACCAATAGTGTAGCAATATGATGCCGACCTGGTATAATGACAGGATTTTGTTCCTTGCTACTTAGATCAGATCTCACTATACGGCCGCCCACTCTCAGCAATTTGTGATGATCAAGCACTGGATTCAGTTCAAAGAGTGCACTGCTCTTGGAAAGATTGATACCCTTTGTAATATTGACAATCTCCTGACTGTATACTTCTTGTTGCACACAACGGGTAATGACTTCTTCAGCATGTTCGATGTCTGCGACAGTAGGGTGTTCTTTACAGATATGCCAGCCATGACACTCTGATGTGTCCTTAGCAAAGCAGTGAGCGATATGAATTAGGTGAGCAACAGCTCGCACAATAGATGACCAATTTGAGAAGCGCTCAAAGCGATGTGACTCCAGCTTCAATTTTGGAATTACAGAAGTGAAGAGCGTGGTATTTGTAGGCCTGATTTCCTTGTCAGACTCGGGATCCACCATCTCATAGGTGGTGTTGGTAGGAATTAAACAGGGATCCTCATACAAGAATCTTGGAGGTGACAACCACATGTCACATAGGCCTGCTGCCGGTTCAGGTCTTGTTCCACGATCAGCTGGGTTAAGGTCAGTGGAGATGTACTGCCACTGCCCAGGAGTAGAAAAACTTCTAATGCGTTCTACTCTGTTGCTGACATATACATAGAATTGTTTTGTTTGGTTGTATATATAACCAAGCACAACTTTACTATCTGTGTAGAAAGCAAATGAATCAATTGCAATGTCCATTTCGTTTTTAATAACTTCAGCAATCTCTACTGCTAGCACAGCTGCACAAAGCTCAAGTCTTGGCACAGAGTGTGCAGGTTTTGGGGTTAGTTTGGCCTTACCCAGGACAAATCCACAGTGAGGCTTGTTGGTTCCTGGGATTCTCAGATAGGCTACTGCAGCTATGGCTTCGATAGACGCATCAGAGAAAATGTGTATTTCTCTTCTGATGGCAGCTGAAAGAGAGCTGGGAACGTAACAACGTGAGACTTGGAGTTGTTCTAATATTTTCAGAGACTCCTTCCATATCTTCCACCTTTGTTGTTTCTCAATAGGCAGAGAAGTATCCCAGTCTATGTTCTCGGTGGTAAACTGTCTCAGCAATTTCTTGCCTTGAATGGTGACGGGGGCTATGAAGCCAAGAGGATCATAGATGCTGTTCACAACAGATAAAACTCCTCGCTTGGTAAAAGGTTTGTCACTGGCTGACACTTGGAAGGTGAATGTGTCTTGCTTAATGTCCCACAGCAAACCTAGGCTTTGTTGTATAGGAGGAACATCAGAACCAAGATCGAGGTCTTTCAAGTTGGTTGCATGATCTTCAGAGGGGAACGCTTTCATTACCTTCTGGCTGTTAGAGATAATCTTGTGAAGTCTGAGATTTGCTACAGACAGCATTGCCTGCGTTCTGGTGAGGAGATCGATTGCCTCTTCACTTGTGGGTAAGGATTTAAGTCCATCGTCTACATAGAAGTTCTTCTCAACAAATTGACGAGCATCAGATCCATACCCCTTCTCACCTTCCTGGGCTGTCCTTCTCAATCCATAGATTGCTACAGCAGGAGAGGGGCTGTTGCCGAAGACGTGTACCTTCATCCGGTAATCTGTGACCTTGTTGTTGACATCATTGTCTTTGTGCCATAGAAACCTGAGGTAGTTCCTGTTGTCTTCCTTGACAATGAAGCAGTGGAACATTTGCTGGATGTCAGCCATTACTGCAACAGGTTCTTGTCTGAAGCGGATGAGTACTCCTATGAGGTTGTTGTTTAGGTTAGGCCCAGTGAGGAGCAGGTTGTTTAGAGAAACGCCTTCATGCTGAGCGCTGGAATCAAACACCACTCTGATTTGATTAGGCTTGCGAGGGTGATACACGCCAAAGGATGGAAGGTACCAGCATTCTTCTCCTTCCTTTAGTGGTGGGGCAGGTTCTGCATGATCTCTATCAAATATATTTTGCATGAAGTCTACAAAATGTTTTTCCATCTCTGGTTTCCTCTTTAGGGTGCGTTTTAAAGAGGAAAATCTCGAAACTGCTTGCTGTAGATTGTTTGGTAATTTTGGTCTTGGGGAACGGAAAGGCAAAGGTGCTACCCAGCTGTTGGACTCATCCTGAGCAAATTCTTTGTCCATAACCTTGAGAAATTCTTTATCCTCTCTTGCAAGTGCCAACTTATTGTCTTCACTTGTAGAATTGAACACTGTTGCTCCAAGACTGTCATCCCAGGACAGGAATGTGTTCATATTATCTTGGTGGTCAAGCTGCCACTTACTGTTGTTCAGCTTCTCTTTCACCCAGTAATGGTGTGGGCATGGCTGAAAATAAGTGTTGCGACCATTTGGCAAAATGTGAGTTTTAAATGAGGAAATCTTGGTAGGCTTCTTCATCTTGTCTATACAGACGTTGCCTATGATAACCCAACCTAAATCAAGGCGTTGGGCAAACGGAGCATCATGTGGTCCGTTGATTTGCTGGCGTACCTTATGTACCCTGAGAATGTCTCTACCGAGCAGAAGTAGGATCTCTGCACTCTTGTCAAGGGCTGGTATTTCTTTCGCTATAGCCCTTAGATGAGTGTGATGAAGAGCAGCCTCTGACGTAGGAATCTCATCTTTGTTGGATGGTATCTGGTTGCACTCAACAAGTGTGGGTAAGGGTATCTCCTGATTGTTGAGAGAAGCCACTATAAGTCCACTGGCTCTTCTTCCGGAGACCTCTGTAATGCCACTACAAGTACCCAAGGTGTAAGGGTAAGCATCTCCTTTTAAGTTGAACAGGTCAAAGAGTTCTGATCTTGCGAGTGAACGGTTGCTCTGATCGTCCAGGATGATATACACCTTTACGGCCCTTTCCGGTTGACCCTTGGGGTATACGTTGACTAGACATATCTTTGCGCAGGACTTGTCGCAAAGGTCGTCTCCGCAGACTTCTGTGCATGAAGAAGATACAGTAGTAAGATTTGCTGCTTGCTCTGCATTCTCCCCGCCATGATTTATCGCAGGAGTGGAATGTGCAGGTGGAGCAGGACTGAATTGAGATGGATGGAGCGCTTGCACATGGTCCTCACAGCCGCACTCTATGCATTTAATAGTAGTTTTACAGTCTTTAGCGAAATGTTCAGTAGACGCACAACATCTGTAACATACCCTAAATTTCTTTAGAAGCTCTTTGCGTTCCTGGAGCGGTTTCTTTCTGAAGCCAATGCATTTCTTGAGAGGATGTGGCTTCTTATGAATAGGACATAGGCGATTAGGATTTTCAATCTTTTCACCTTGGTTGTACTTGTCTGGAGCTGATGAGGGTGTGGGAAGGACATCAGTCTTTTTCACTGACACTGGACCTCTGTGGTTTCTAAAGTTAGAACGTGGGCTGTCGTACTTAGGATGGGGTGGACCAGGACCACTGGACTCACTGGAGGTAAAGCTTGGGTCATTCTTGGATTCTGCAATGTTCCTGATAAATTCACAGAAGTAAGAAAATGGAGGAAAGGAGACTTGCTTTTCTTTTTTGTATCTCGACCCAAGTGTAGTCCACCTTTCTTGAATATTGTACGGCAGCTTGGAAACTATTGGGTTTACCCCACGAGCTGTGTCTAGGTAACTGAGGCCAGGTAGGTGTGGGTCTGCCTTGGCCAGCTGGAGCTCTAAGAGTAGGTCGCTGAGCTCTTGGAATTTTTCATTGTCTTTGCCAGATATTTTTGGAAAACCTTGCAGCCGTTTAAACAGAGCATTCTCTATGGCTTCAGGACTGCCAAAGCTTTGTTCCAGTCTCTCCCAAGCAGCGATGAGGCCTGCAGTTGGATTCTCAATGTGGACAGATCTCAATCTCTTGACACGTTCTGTAGACTGTGGACCGAGCCACCTGATCAGCAGATCTAGTTCTTCAGCAGCAGTAATGCCAATGTCACTAATAACGGTTCTGAAGGCACATTTCCAGCCCCTGTAGTTCTCAGGCTGGTCGTCAAACCTTGTGAGGCCGGTTTTAGTAAGTTCGCGGCGAACCATGTATCTTGCAAACTCTGTCATGTCAGTTCTCTCTGACTTTGGGCAGAGTATTGCTGGCTGAGTAGTGCTGATCATATTATTTGCGGTGTTCTGGCTAAGAGACATAGGGAAATACGGGTCTGCACGGGCGTTCAATCCAGGAGATAGTTTAAAGTCCATAGGTTTAGCTACACATGGAACTGGAACTATGTGGTTGTCAGGAGTCTGGTGACTTGCTAGCATATTGGATTTCACCTGGGCGTCTGTGTAATGAGCTTGCTGAGGTGCAGGGTTCTGGTGCAATGTGGTATGTGGAGAAAGGTAAGGATGACAAATTGGTAATGCATTGTACTGACCTTGGATGCAGAATGCTGCAGAAGAATCTGTGCCCCGTTGCTCTGGAGAAATATTTGCGCTGTCAGGATCATTAGCAGCGATCACAGGTTCACTGTTTTGGCTTAGTACGTAGTCTCTTGTGCGCTTAAGAGGATCTTTTACCTCCACTTCACATACACTGATGCTGTCTCTTTCACTTCCCCTGGCAGCTTCTTCTAAAACCTTTAACCTTGCCATAGCTGTGGCATGCTCGCATTGTTTGTTTAAAGTTTCTATTTCCGCCTTTTGGCGCGCTGCATCGGCTTCTATATCTGCCTTCTTTTGCGCAAAGACGGCCTGTATTTTAGTAGCCTCTGCTTCTGCCCGCGCTCTTATGAGCTGTTCGCTGAGCGTGGAATATTTTGAAGATCTTGACTTAGAAGATAGTTTTGAACGACTGGTAGACTTAGAAATGCGAGACGACGTTTCCTGTAATTGCGCGATTCTTGCCTCTGTGTTAGACTTAATTTTGCATACTAGGCTGTCTCGTTCCAAATTAAGTTTCTGGAAGCTTTCAAATTCTTCTAAAGAATCCTTTGTATTAAGTTTCTTCAAAATGCCAACATATTCCTGGCTTTTCAGTGAATAATGTTCATATGCTGTACAAAGCTGTTCTAGAGCTCCCTCTAGTGGTGAAACATTGTGAGCAGGCTGTGAGATGGTGGAGATGTGACTCAGCAATCTTTGCCATAAGTTTGAGACAGCAGAAGAAAGTTCATGTTTTGCACCTTCTAGATTCTCTGTAACCTTCCATGTAGGCTTAGCAGAGCGTTTAGCTCTCTCACTGTACTGCAGACTAGGATCCATACTTTCTTCTGACTGTAGGTACTGTTCACCTTGAGAAGACTGTGCAATGTTCTCTTCAGACATGACACCTCACAGACAGGATGTGGATAATACAGAGGTGGGGGTGCTAGCTTGCTAGAAGGGTCTATGCTGTGGGGTCACACACACTGATGATTTCTTCTGCAGGCAGTTGCTTGTCTGTGACTATCTCTGCAGGAGCTGCACACTGACTATACAGCTGGATCTGGCAGATATATAACCATCTTTTCACTATTCTGACTCCATGACCAGGCTGTAAGTTGTAGGGCCCTTGAGACAATCTCACTGTATATGTCTGTATTGAACCGGTACTCACACCAAGACACTGTCAGATAGCGTCAACTCAGCTGAAGAGGCACGTGGGAAGTTTCCAGAGAAGTTTATTTTCAGGCTGAAATACTTGTAAGGTACACAAACCAGCAGGTGAAAAGATGATATTTTGCCAGAGTTGAGCAGGAGATGACTACACAGTATGTGAACCATGAGGAAAGACAACTAGGCACAGAAAGAAGGGAGGAGCTATTACCTCAGAGCCTAGCTACAGGGAGATAGCAGGGACAAACTAAATAAAGCAAAGCAACTGCAATAGGAGCATATAACATAACATGACAGTGAATAGAAACCTAAGTCGAGGGACATGACAACGAATTCCCAAAGAAACTACATTTCCCATGCTCCTTGGCATTGCAGTTGTCCCAGAGGCTGTCAGCAGTATACTATTTTTTGGTTATATTTTACATAAGACTTTTTTCTGTTTTTGACACATTCTTTGCCATAATTTTTTGCAAATACAGTAAAACAGCAATATTTCTGCTGCAGCTATGAAAATTGCATTAAAAGCGCAATAAAAATAAAAGGCACAGGCAAATAAATATACCCTGGAGGCTGCTGGAGAGATGGAACATACGAGTGTCGGTTGTAGGTAGTGACAGTAATGATGGCAGAAGTGGCGCTGACTAAGATTTACAGATTTCAACAGGCGGTTTTTACATACTGTATTTTGCAATGCTGCTGCAACCACCTTGTAGTAAAAACACTTTTTGGCGCACTTATTACAAAATCGCTACAAAAATAACATGCCTCATGCCCACTTCAGTAATTTTCTTCAGGGTGCGATCACGTTTTTTTTTTTAACCGATAGCACCCTGGCATTCATTTCTATGGGGCCATGCACACTACCATTGTTTTGACGGTTCCATGCGTCCGTTCCGTCAAAAGTAGTTCATGTCCTACTTTTGTCCGTCGTTCAGTGACCGTGGGGTCGATTGAAGTCTATGGGTCCGTAAAAAAAAAAAAAAAAATGGATGGCACACTGGAGGCACCCTTGTGCTGTCCGTTTTTCACGGATTCGCTGCTAAGCAATGGCAGGGCGTGCCCAAGTTCCCTGCATTCAACACACAAGATGGATTTTAACAGACCGTTTAAAACGGAAGACAAATGGAACGTACACAGAGTGACAACAGAAACCACACGGATGTCACAACAGACACATGATCCGTTTTAAACGGACGTGAAAACGGTAAAGGATGTGTGTATGAGGCCCAACACTGAGGTTCCCCCATCAATAACTATTCTTAAAGGGAATGTGTCGCTAGAAATTATTATTATATTTTTCCGTTAAACAATTAGTATTTGAGTGATTACAAATTGTTTTCATTTTTTTATATTTTTCACAAGTCAGGCAATATTATAAATTAGATTCTAATTTATAACATTTCCATGTGCTGGTCACTAGAGGGAGCAGTTCCAAAAATTGCAACATGTTCACTGTGGTAAAGTAACCTCATTGATTTATGCTGCAAATTTGGGGTGGACACACTCTCCTCTAGTGTCCTCACACAATCCCCCCTCCCTTCTTCTGGCTAGTGCCAGGAGAAGGATGGGTTTGAAGGTCTTCAAACCTCCTACACTGTGTGCCGCCATTTTGTGAGCGACTGCACAGTGTAGGAGGATTAGATACAGGGCTCAGCAGACAGTATCACACAAACAGAATACACACATCACGAACATACACTAACATAAATTACCTGCTCCTGCCGCCTCCGCTGGTCTATGCTCCTTGCGCCTTCGTTGAACATATGGCCGGAAGCCGCGGATGGAAGTAGTCATTTTACTGTCCGGCAGCGGCTTCCGATCCACATGAAAATGGCGCCGGATTTCGCTCTACGAACGAGCTTCGTTTTGGTCTGTATGGGAGCGACGCATGCGCCGTTCCCACACAGATGGTGAACGCTTCTGAGAATGGAACGGCTCCCGTTCGTATTCTCTATGGGCTTGTATGTGCCGTATTCCATCTCTGTATGTGTCCGCGCTTACGAGTTTGAGACCAATGAGGTCCTTAATCATAGCTTATTTTTACATACTGTGTAGTTTATATATGTGTGTTAACCCCTTCATTGACGCTGGGAAGGGAGGAAATAGTTTTTCTTGCATCCTCAGAAATCTATTTCTTTAGGCTTTCCTCTCAATCTGGCTTTGTCAAGATAAACTCAGAACCTTACCCATGGAGGGCAGCAAAACTAGTGAGGTACAGATTTCACGAATTTCAGTGAATACATTCTCCTTGCCTAAATAGCTTAAGGGCCTGTTCACATCAGCGTTCGCTTTCCGTTGGAGGTTTCAGTCATGGAACTCCGCAACGGAAAGTGAAACGGAAACCACAGCTTCCGTTTGCATCACCATTGATATCAATGGTGACGGAAACATTGCTAATGGTTTCCGTTTGTCACCGTTCCGGCAGGTTTGCTTTTTTGTGACGGAATTAATAGCGCAGTCGACTCAATGGAAAGCGAACGCTGATGTGAAGAGGCCCTAATACACACACATACTATTCTAGCATAAAAATGCAATCAAAACACAAAGAAAGAAAAAATGCAATCTTTAAAAAGATCAAACATTTCTACAATAAAGTTGTAAAAAAATTAATAAAATAAAAAAAAAGTCGAATTTTTAGCAACCATACAACAAATGTAATGCATTATTAACGGTGACCATAGGGATTGTCACCAACTTTCTAAATACCCTAAATGTCATAAAAACACAAAGATACGCAAGCTTACATGAGTATATAATTCTAGTCATTTGGACATTCTATTCATAAACCAGAACAATGCTATAGCCCATCAAAAGTATCGCCGTGATGTTATATGGTAAGATATACTAAATATATTTAAGATATATTGTGGTCAAAAGTATGTAGCGCTTCTTTTGTAAATGCAATTGATCAGGCCTCTAGCAAGAGCCGTGTAGCACTGTGGACATAGGGTGTTGAAAAACTGCACAGACATTGGCTGGTCAATTAGAGAAAATAAAAACGTTCCAATTGGCACTGCCGACATCCTATTAGATTGTAAATTCTATTGGGCAGGGCTCTAACTCATTCTGGGCTGACCTCTCCTCTAGGCTTGTGGTGGAGACATATCTTGAGCTCCTGCCCGGTACTGCACTTTCCTGCAGTGTGGACACCAGATCTTCACCAGGTTCTCCACTGGTTCTGAAGCCCCTGCACCAGGGTACGTTTATTGCGTACATTTGCATAATTGCCTAACCACCACGATACCAGGAGATATGATGGACCTCATTATAGCCCTTGGTTAAATTACCACTCTACTTCTAGGTAGGCCCCAGAAGACCTAATTATTCCTTAATCCCTTGAACTCAGGGCTCAAAACTGACGATCTGAGAAAATAAGCTTATTAATATGTTAATGGAGCAAATAGCAATTGACTGAAGCACCTGCAAATTGCAATTTAAGAAAAAAAAACAAAAAAAACACATTTAAATAAAACACTTTCACAAAATATTCAAGCTGACCATTCAGAAAAAGACTCAGTATTTCAATTGGCCAAAAAAACAGATCTCTTCCTAAACGCACAACGCTCAACTTTAGGCCACCGAGTCTAGTCCACGGTGTACTCAAACTGGTGACTGTGTCCGGATTACGGAACTGTGAAAACGGTCTAAAAATTAAATTTTACACAAATTTTTGCATTTTTTTTCACCTTCGCTTTTGTTTTTCTAGGCCCTCAAGGTACTTGAGATCTGTTCAATATTAGTTATTTTTTGACTGTGTATATAGTGTATTACCTACACTATATATTGCCAAGATCCAGCCTGCAAAAACGATGTTTCTCAGATAGTGGAAAAGCAGTCAGTTCTTGATGCTTTGTTAAAAATCACGTATTCCACAACAAAAATTCTGTAAAAGTATTGCTGCAGGAGAAGACTCCTCTGGAGCGCTACTTGTTGTTGACTACTGCCCCCTCTCATGTGTTGTCCTATTTACACGGGATCCTTCTACCTAAATACGATTACTCTCAGCTGACATTCACTACCGCATGGGATGAGGAATTGGGGACTCGACACTCTGCTGAGGAGTGGGGCACATCTTTCTTCCTGGCGCATAAGCTACCAACCTCGTGCTTTGCCCAGGAAAAAAATTATAAGATTCTCACCAGATGGTACCGCTGTCCTTCTTTGCTGCATAGGATATTCCCTGATGTATCTGATGAGTGCTGGAGGTGTGGGGAGGCTCCTGGAACCATACTGCACATTTGGTGGGATTGTCCCAAGCTTCGTCCCTTTTGGGGAAAAATTTTTGATCTTAGTAACAAACTTTTTCATACTGAGGTTCAGACTTCGGCCTCCATTGGCTTACTTTCCATGGTTCCTGGATCACTCCCACACCTCAAAAAGAGTCTTTCTGCATTTTTTGACCGCAGCAAGAACAGTGATTCCTCGTCATTGGAAGTCCAGCACTGTACCTTCCTTGAAGGGGTGACGGAGGTGGACGTAATTATGAGGATGGAGGAGTTGATGTCTGCTGATCAGGGTAAAGCTGAGCTCTTTGTCCGCACTTGGGCAGTGTGGTCTGGATTCCGGGGTGGTAATGATCTACCTCTCTGTCTGGATGGCCTCTTTTGAACACCTATATAAGCCTACCTTTTGCGTGCTAGGTCTGTATGTGTTTCCCCTTGTTGTCTTGTGTCTGTGTTAGTCTGACGTATAATGTACACTTATATGCGATAATTTGTATCCAACTGTGGGGACTTGCTTCCCTAAATAATGCACTCTCTTTGCTGCACTTATGGTATTGTTATTCTCATTGCATTCTTATTTCGTTTTTGCTTACTGATTAGGAAGTTACCTCCTACTGTTGTTTCTATGTCTTTGTATATTTTATGCGATATTGAAGCGGTTATATTGCACTGTGTGTGAATTTTGAAAATTTATGAAACCATATGTATGCTGTTATGTTTTGTATATTTTCAAAATAAAAATCTTTGATAAAGAAAAAAAAAATTCTGTAAAAAATTAAAATTTGCAATATTAGAACTCGAGAAGCTATTTCCTTGAATTGACCATAACATCAGCATACCAGATGATTCTCTCCTGAGCATTTACGATCAGGTTAGTGAATAGAAACGTCCTCTAACATACACACTTTACAGCACAGCTGCTTCAATACCATTTAACAAAGCTGTATTCACAGGATTTCCTTGGCAAAATTTGATGGCTCCAGGTGATCTCAGCAGATCTTGCATGTCATTTTAATTTACACTGCTTGAGCAGATGTCATAACATAAGGGAAGAGAAGGATATCAGACTGGCTGCTTAAAACATTTTCCTCAAACAAGATGTTAGTTACACAACGGTACATAAGATAACTTTTATATTTATGTGTGTTCTCACTTTATCATTAAATCTCAAAAGAAACAGAATAGCTGAAGCCCTTTATGGGGTGGGTCATTCATTCAGATCATATGTTATTAATACAGATAGAATTGAATATTGATATTCTAAATGTTAAAATTGCAGTAATACTTCCCTCTCTCTCCACCTGACCAGCCTAGAATACAAATGCAGGAGGGCAGGATGCACAGAAATGGAACCCTGTAGCCCTCGCCTTCATCCCTGCTGACCATCGATTACTTCAAAAATTGTGCCGTGTGGAGCACCTGGCTGTGGCACTGCGGACTATCCCCAACATTAATGGCATTTGTGTTGGTGCCCGGCATCATAAGTTAGCTCTCTATGCTGATGATCTCGTGTATCTTACAGATCCTATGATTTCCCGGTCGTCTTTGACTGGGGAGCTTGAGCGATTTGGTAATTTGAGTAATTTTAAAGTCAATTACTCTAAATCGGAGGCATTGAGTATATCTCTAGCTGCTCCTCTTGCTGCTCATCTCGTTCAGGTTTTCCCGTTTAAGTGGCAGACCACGTCTTTGAAATACTTGGGGATACATATCCCCACTCATTTGTCTGATCGGTTTACCCTAAACTACACTCCTGTCCTACAACGTACCTTGCATGATTTAGAGGCGTATGGGGGTGGGCGCATGTCTTGGTCTGGGCGTATTAACGCTGTCAAAATGGATATAATGCCGATTTTTTTTTACATATTTCAGACTGTCCCTATTGTGGTGCCTGCGGTTTTCTTCAGAACATTACATAGGGCCATAACCAAATTTGTGTGAGGCTTCTCTAAACCTCGATTTAGATTCTCGGTCCTTAGCTGGCCTAAATTGGAGGGGGGGTGGGTTTGCCGGACTTCAAACGTTACTACCATGGTGCGATCATCTTGAGATTGGTGGATTGGTTCCGCTCAGATACTGGTAAGCAATGGGTGCGCATTGAGAAAAGTATGTCCTCTCTTGCATTGTCCTCTTTGCCTTGGTTGCCTAGTTCGCCGCGACCCGCGTCGTCTTTGCCTTTCCTCACACGTCAGTTTCTTGTTGTTTGGGAACTGATCATGGGTGCTCTGGACCTTGCTCACCGCCCAGCTCCTTTGACTCCTCTTTTTGGTAACCCTTCCTTCCCTCCGGCCGTGGGTGTGGACACATTCCTCTGCTGGGGGAGACAGGACTGGGGGTTCTTAGCCCAGACCCTTACACCTGCAATTTTGTCGCTTGCTGCTATTTCTGAGGCCTGCCTGTGGAGACGCTCAATTTGGTGGTCCTATTTTCAATTACGGTCCTATCTCTCTTCCATGGGAGATTGTCCTGCGTTGCTATCTGTCATGGTCTTCTGCTCCATCTCATATGCTATCCTATCTACATGGGATCCTTCGGCCTGGTTACTCTTATTCTCAGTAGGCGTTCACCGAGGCATGGGATGGGGAAATGGGCATTCAACATTCTGAGGAGGATAGGCAGACTGCATTCCTCTTGGCCCATAAATTGGCGACTTCCTGTTTTGCTCAGGAGAAAAAAATAAAATTCTCACAAGATGGTACCGTTGCCCTTCCTTTCTACATAGGATATTTCCTGATGTGTCTGCAGATTGTTGGAGGTGTGGGGATGCTCCTGGAACTATGTTACACACTTGGTGGGATTGCGCTTTCCTTTTGGGGGAAAATTTTTGATCTTGGAAACAAGCTCTTTGACACTGATGTTCCTACTTCTCCTTCCATTGGATTGCTTTCCATGGTTACTGGATCACTCCCACACCTTAAAAAGGGGCGTCTTTAGGCCTTTTCTGACTGCGGCTAGGACTGTAATACCACGTCACTGGAAGTCCATTAATGTGCCTTCTTTGCAGGAGTGTGTAACTGAGATGAACGGTATTATGAGAATGGGGGACTTGAGGTCTGCTGATCGGGGTAAATCCGAAGTCTTTGTTCAAACTTGGTCAGTTTGGTCTTTGCTTCAGGGTGGCTCCGATTTGTCTCTCTGGTTGGATGGCCCCTTTTGAATGCTCATAACGCCAATTCTCTGCCGCTTTAGCGTTTCCCTTTGTTGTCTTGTCTTTGTGTTGTTGTTTTTTTTGTAACTTTGTATGTTGAATTTTTGCACTTAACATATGGTATTGGTTTCTTGGGACTAGTTTCCCTACATATTGCACTACTTTTGATTCTGGTTAGAGTGCGGCTACTTACCATTAGCTGTTATTTTATGATGTCTGGGAGGTTATTTCCTCAAATTATTCTTCGGTCTCTGTAAAAGTATCTTGTACAGTTTTCATTTCATTGCACTGCGTGCAATATTTGAGATATTGTGAGAGGTTTTATATGCTATGTTTTATACTAATAAAAATGGTTGATAAAGAAAAAAAAAGAAATTGTGCCGTGTCTGAAGTACAATTCCCCCAACAACTTTTGCACACCTACATCCCCATGCAACAACTTAAAAAGAGTAACTGTACTTTCAAAAGTAGGAAAGGGAGCTTATCCATACACAACCAAACGCATGACAAAAGTGCTGATCCAGAATTGGGTTGTAAATAAAAGAAAAGGTTTTCAAGAGGTGTCAAGAGCAGAACGCAATCCAGTAGATAACCGGGTTTACTATTCCATTTATTTATTTTTTTAAACTTTAACTAATAAGCTGCATAGAGTATTGGGGTATGTTCACACGTTTTGGATTTACTGCAGAAAATTACACATCAAATCCGAAACAGAGTCCTCAGAGAATTCTATGTGAAAAAGTCTACACCGAATCATGTTTAATTTGGTGCAGATTTTAGGTCTGAATTAAAAAATAAAGGAAAAAAACCAAAAACAAAGCTACCAACACATATTATGGCATTTTCGAATTTGCCTTTGATTTTTACGCTGCTGAAAACTACAATGTATACCTATGGGAAAAATATTCTCCCACTCAAGACAGACCACTCCTGTTCTTACATTGTGGAATATTTTTATCATGGGCATAAATTGTAATGTTTTCCACAGCGTATATTTACACTGCAGCAATACAAAGCAAGCACACCATGTGTGACTGCACTCATGTCCGGTTAAATGCATTAAAAACTGCACTGTATGAATATAGCCTTAAAAGACTTAATTGTCAAATTATGAAAAACGCACACAAAGAGGACTCCATTATTCTGAATACATTAATGCTGGGGAGGTTCTGCAGAAAACAACACTTCTAGGGCTCTCCGTCAGTACTCAGAAATAACATTGAATGGGTGAATCTTACTGTAAAGCCTTGCAGGAATGTGAGAGGGAAGAATAAACTCCCATTGCAAAATTAACACTTGATACTTAGATCTTCATTAACAAAACCCTAAAGATCTATGGGGGTAAAAAAAAACAAAAAAAAAAACAAAACAAAAGGTGGCAATGGTAGACAAAGGAGCCTTAGTAAGTTAAATGGAACAGAGTAGGAAGAGGAGGAGTATAGTGGAGTAGGGTTAAAAGCCATGCACTACATAGTTTTATACTGCTGTGTCGAAGAAAACATTCTCTCCTCCTTACCATGTATTGTCACGTTGGCATATATTATTGCTAAAATTATCCCAGTTTGTTAAACTCTGAACAGTACAGCAGATTCATGGAGATTCTTTGCTATTAAATACATTGACATACATAAGAATATAAAACCTCAGTGTCAAATGGAAAATACTATATGCCAACAATAAAACATTTTCAGCATGACCGGGCAGAACAAAACATCATAGGAAACCCACCAAAGAAATGAAGCCAATTCTAGAACAGATAATGGAAAGTCTGTGCTGCAAAATGGTCTTCTCAATCTCAACAGTTAAAACTTTAATATTTCATTATTTCTGCCATTCATATTTAATTATTAGCTCCAAAGTCGCTCATTTATTCATGCATATGTTAACTAGTCCCATATCTTACAATCGGTTGGTAAATGTAATAAAGAGTCATCCCAATTCTCATCTACATTTTTAATGAGAAGCACCTATGCATTACGAGCGCTCCTTAGCAGAAGTCAAACACTGCGTGGGGCGCCGTTTTCCCCTAATAATAGATCATTTCATATTCATGTGTATTGAAGACTTTCTGCTCATCAGACTTTCTTAATTGAGGAAACATCTGCAGTATATTTACATTCTCAACGATTGGTTTCAAATCCCTCAAGTGGTTTCATGCTGCAACTTACACAAAAAAGAAAGTCATTTATATGGAGAACAAACTGCTGAGCTCTTTCCCCAAGGAAGAAACAAGTTGGATAGCAGTACCAGCTGCACTATGTGCAATGACACTTCTAGGAAGCCATTGTGCTGCCAGCTATATCAATAGAGATGCGGAACAAGATGTGTGTGAGCATAAATGGGATGTGAAGGAAGAATAAACCCGGCACATTAGAAAAAGATTTAATAATCTCTAACCAAACAGATTTTGCATTAATTCACACAAGTGGAATACAACAAGGAATACAGCATAATGCCACTGAGCAAAATATATAATATACAGAAGAGCCGCTACTGTAACGCCTTTATTTCCAGAGATAGTCAAATTTATTAGAGGTTTGAAATACAACAGTAGTGCAACATAAAAGCGTCCTCATTCAAGAGAAAGTGTTGGGTATTGTGGCTATGCCATCATTGAGATTCATGTGTGCAGTCTCACACATTGGGGCAGATTTACGTTTCGTACTCCAGTCTTCGCTTTCTTCTCCCCTAAAGATAGATATTTATGAAGAGGAGCGTGCTTTAATGAATCTGTCGCATCTTTCCGCTGGCCGTGAGTCACACTCTCCCCCATCAAACACAAAATATATGCATACTCACCTCACCGTTCCTCTTCTCCCCACCAGGTCACATCAAGCTTCCTCAGCATGTCGCGGCTCATACAACATCCTGACACTGCCCGGCATCAATATGTTGCACGAGCCGTGGCATCCTGAGTGGAGTAGAGGAGCGGTGGGCTGAGTATACATAGGAGAGGTAGTTTGATCGGGACTGGGGAGGCAAGGTACAGGGTCCAGCATAGGCCTGTACCATGCTACTTCCCAAAGACTGAAACCTACGCCAGATAGGAGCTGGCGTAAATCTCCTATATAATGTCTGCCAGTGTCTGGAAAACTGTCGCAGAGTGCTTAACACATCACCCCCAGAGTTGTTATGCAAGTGCAGCCACTCCTCGTAGAAATGTATAGGACCATCGGCAATAGCAGAGTGCTCACGTTCAGCCGACATACCCATTCAAATGTCACATTCAGGTATCCTAGATTAGGGATGCACGATGCATCGAAACTTCGATACTGTTTCGATACTGTACATCCCCAAACGGTTTGATACCATTATTTCATGTATTTCGATAGTTAGCTGTGCGGCCGCACAGCTCAGTATAGTAACACATGAATGTATGAGAGCGGGGCTGCGGCTGTGTAATACATGTGTAATACAGCCATTGCCGCGCTCCTGAGTCCTGATAACAAGTGCGTGCTGTCAGGATGATGCGATGCGGCCGGCGCTGCACTAACGAGCGGCGGCATTTAAAACAGAACTTGGCGGGCGCACTGCAAAACACCCCCTTGTTCGTTCTTCAGTGCCTGAATCGCCGCTCATTAGTGCAGTGCCGGCCGCATCTCCTCATGCTATCCGCACACGCACTTCCTGTCAGGAGTGGGGCAATGGCTGTATTACACACCCGCCGTCCCACTGGCGGAGATCAGAGAAACCTCTCATCTCCACCGCTATTCCCGTGAATGCTGCGATCAAAGCTGACTGCAGCATTCAGGGGAAAATTAGATGGGGGATGCCCTTTGGATCGCGTCACAGGGAATTTCTGTGACGCGATTGAGGGACTTACTATATATGGGCAGACAGCCCAGGGTCCATTGAAGGACCCCAGGGCTGTCCTACCATATTTCCTGTTAGGGCATACTTAGGTATGTCCTAACAACTGCCTGTGTACTATCCGTACACAAGCTAATGTACTGGCATATAGATATATGCCAGGACATTACAGTTTAAAAACAAAGTAAAAACAACTGATCAACCCAGAACAGACAGGTTTTGTACCGCAAAGGGAAGGGAAATTTAACACTACCAGGGTAATTAATGTAATATCTTGGGCCAAAAAACAAAAAATTCCCCTAGTTCTCCTCAGCACTGATGCAGAAAAGGCGTTCGATCGTGTTGCATGGGACTTTATGGAAGCGACTCTTATTAGATATGGTTTTCCTCCCGCCTTTATCAGAGCCATCTTCACGCTTTATCATCAGCCATCCGCTAGGATCAAAATAAATGGTACCCTCTCACCATCCTTTGATATTCACAATGGAACGCGACAGGGTTGCCCGCTGTCCCCATCTCTATTTGTGTTAACTATAGAACCTCTAATTCAGAAATTTTTACAGTCACAAGAGGTTCAGGGCCTTAAGATTGGGGAAGTTACTCACTCAACGGCAGCATTTGCAGACTACCTACTTTTATTTATATCGAACCCCCTTCAAGCTTTTCCAGTAATTCTTGCGATTCTGGAGGATTTTGGAAAAATTTCAAATTTCAGGATTAATCTGGGAAAATCCGTAGCTCTAAATATCACGGCGCCAAAATCAATAATCCAACGTTTCAAATTGTCTACACCTTTCACCTGGAATTCAACTGACATAACATATCTGGGTGTCCGCATCCCCTCAGATCCTGCTAAGCTGTTCGAGTATAACTATAAAACGCCATATAAGAAAATTAGTTTGCATCTCTCAGGCTTAAGAATCCCATATGTCTCTTGGATGGGAAGAAAGAACATACTCAAATGTTATATAATGCCGCAAATTTTGTATGTGATGCAGACAATTCCTATGTTGCTCACGAAATCCTGCTTTATCCAAATACACCGCCTATTTTCGAAGTTTATATGGAATTCTGCTCACCCTAGACTTGCATACGCTCAACTGCGAGGGGGGATGCGGATTACCAGATGTTCAGACATACTATAGAGCTAATCATCTAGGTAGATGGCTGACGCTAGTGCACGCACAGCAGCCTGTGTGGCCTCACATTCACGTTGAACGACACTTTCTTGGGGAGGAGGGGGATCATATACCTTTGGTCCAATGTTCCAATAAAGGCAGATCAATTGAGTGACACACTAAAAGGCACGGTAGGTGTGGCAGAACCTCTTTATAAAATCAGAATCGGATACGGGACCCTCTCCACTTATGCCTCTCAAGGTCCTCCCGGCCTTCTTGAAAGCAATAGTTACCCCGATTCACTTTCCTTGGTCTCACTTCCTACGAACCTTAGTATATCCTACTCTACAAAATGTCTCGGTCCTGCCAAAACTAGCTGACTTATTAACTCCACTAGAATCTACCTCCATCTCATTCATACATGAATTTGCATTCACTAGGGTATGTAGAGAATTTTGTACAAGGTATACACAACCATTACGGGACATTAATTGGCTAGAACATTATTTACTATTCCCAAGCTTACCCAAAGGCCTTCTCTCTAAAATATACACTAAACTCCTGCAGTTAGCTGCCCCGCCTAAACCTAGGTATCTGTTGGCATGGGAAAAGGAGTTCTCCACTACTTTTACCCCTTCTGAAGTCTCTACTGTTCTGTCCAACTCGCATGGATTTTCTCGCTGTGTCAAGATCCAAGAGAACTCCTTTAAGACACTGACGAGATGGTATAGAACCCCCCAGATCCTCCATAAATGGCGGCTTACCACTGACGAATTGTGCTAGAGGTGTAGATTAGATGTGAGGACTATCTCACATATATGGTATCACTGTTCAGTCCTAAAGAAATTTTGGTCTGAAGTTGGGAGACTTCTTAATGAAATATGTGGGGTGAAAATATGCCTCACCCCTGAACTGGTGGTGCTGTGGTTACCGAACACTTCATTTAGACCAAATAAGCATTCACTAGTAACCCATTTATTGACGGCAGCCAAACTTCTCATCCCCTTGCAATGGAGATATGAGTCCCCGCCTACAATCCCTCAATGGTTGGAAAAGATTAGACAGATTTTTAGAATGGAAGAACTTGCTGGATGGGAGAGTGGAACTCATGTAAAATTGCTACAAACGTGGAAGAACTGGCTGGAATTCACTAAAAGCCCGTTATATGGTAATACCCTGACCCCCTCTCCTCTGACCTGATTTTAACACCTATTATTATCTCACACATAGCAGTTGAGCTTTCTAGTACTTACACCTACTTTTACTCTGGTCTCATGTTAGTCACCTGTTATTGTTTGTTCTGGTTTATGTTTTTCCGTTGCTTAAGAGAAATGCCCCTGATGGAAAAGGAAGAAATGACCGAGCATGCATCTACTTGGTATAACAGGAAGATTATTAATAATGCCATGTATGACCTGGTTCTCTACTTATCTAGATCTGATTTAAGATTGCCTTTGATTGTGTAGAAGTACTTCTTTTAGTAGGCCTGTGAGCCGCAAAATATATATTGCATGTCATGTTTACATATTGTTATGTATTTCTCAATAAAAATATATTGAAATAAAAATAAAGTAAAAACATAAAAGGAATGTTAAATTAAAAAAAAAAATACACATACACCTTTTTTTACAATAAACATTAAAATAAGTCTCAATACATAAAGCATACACATTCAGTATTGGCGCGGCCGTAATAACCTGCACAACAATTTTTTTTGCATCATTTATGATGTGTACGCTGTAAAAAAAACAAAACTTTTTTTCACATTGTGGGGCACAAGGTGTGATGAATTTAACCTCCATGTGCCTCACATTAATAGTAATTAACCCCATCGTGTACCTTACATATTAACCCATTATGACTGAGAAACATGATGGGGTTAATTACTCTTAATGTGAGGCACGTGGAGGTTAAATTCATCATCACACCACGCGCCTCACATCAGAAAATGGAAGAACTTTTTTTTTTATTATTACTGTTGACAAAGTATCGAATTGGTATCGAAATCGCAATACTAAACGAAGTATCGGTATCGAAGTCCAAATTCTGGTATCGTGACATCCCTATCCTAGATTACTAGAACTTCATTTAACCCCACGTTTCTGCAGTTAAAATGTTTTTTTCTCCAAACGCAACCGCTAACTTTAAAGAGGCTCTGTCACCAGATTCTCAAATCCCTATCTCCTATAGCATGTGATCGGCGCTGCAATGTAGATAACAGTAACGTGTTTTTTTTTTAAAAACTTTCATTTTTGGCCAAGTTATGAGCTATTTTATATATATATATATATATATATATATATATATATATACATATATATATATATATGCAAAGGAGCTTTGAAATGGACAACGGGGCGTTTTTTTTCCGTTATGTCCAACTGGGCGTGTATTGTGTTTTTAACTGGGCGTGTTTATGTGTATGACGCTGAACAATCAGTGACCAGTCAGCGTCAACACTCCTCTCCATTCATTTGCACAGCGTTCTTACTAGAACGATGTGCAGCCACATACACAAGTGTCCTGATAATGAATACACATGAAATCCAGCCTGGACGTGATGTGTACTCAGAATCCTGACACTTCTGACTCTTTTCTGTGAGATTTCCAGCAAGGGAAACGAAATCTCGTTTAGCTCGTAATCTCGCGAGATTACGAGTGGCTTGCTGAAATCTCAGAGAAAAGATTCAGAAGTGTCAGGATTCTGAGTACACATGACGTCCAGGCTGGATTTCATGTGTATTCATTATCAGGACACTTGTGTATGTGGCTGCACATCGTTCTAGTAAGAACGCTGTGAAAATGAATGGAGAGGTGTTGACGCTGACTGGTCACTGATTGTTCAGCGTCATACACATAAACACGCCCAGTTAAAAACACAATACACGCCCAGTTGGACATAACGGAAAAAAAACGCCCCGTTGTCCATTTCAAAGCTCCTTTGCATATATATAAAATAGCTTATAACTTGGCCAAAAATGAACGTTTTTAAAAAAAAAACACTTTACTGTTATCTAGATTGCAGCGCCGATCACATGATATAGGAGATAGGGATTTGAGAATCTGGTGACAGAGCCTCTTTAAATACAAGTCCCTGAGTTATCTCTACATAGCATAGACTTTTAATAATCCACTCACTTTTGGGTTCTATGTCTACTACAATGGTAACAAGACGATGAGAAGTGTCATGTCCATGGCCACGGGCCGTCAGGCTCGCTCACCACCTGACAGCAGCAGCCATGGGTCTGCGAGCGCTGGACCCAATCTCCTCCTCAGGAGATGCCAGCGCTCTCTTCGGCCGGGTCCTGTAGGGTTAATGTCAAAGTTAGCCCATGAGTACCCTGGACTATAAGAAATGCTCAGCCCCTTCCTCCCATGCCTGAGCGTTGTCGTACCCAAAGTTTGTCTAGCAAATCTCCTCCTAGTGTTTCCCAGTTCCCAGTGTTCCCCGTTCCTGTACCTGTATCCTGTGCTATCCTGGTTAAGTGCCGTGCTGAGCTGAAGTCGTACTGTGCTGTATACCACGCCTGACGTCTGCCTAGTCCCAGCCGAGCCTGTCTCGCTACTGACCGAGCTGCTACAGGGTCACTATACGAACTATAGACTGTGACCTGTTGGCCAGCTGCCATACTGTCAAGGTGGTACGGCCCAGTGGGTCCACGTAACCAACATGACAAGAAGCAACTACTATACAGGTAATCCAGTGCTGATAATTATGGTGGCTTGTAACACTGTTTTCCTTTTGCCTGCTGCTATGCCCATGTACATTATGGGTCAGTCTTCACTAAAGTTTTGACATTCTACTCAATCTAAAACTTAGATTGGGAAATTAAAACAATATTTGAACAACAGCCTGCAATTGCCTACAGTATCTAATGCTAGGTAGATGCGTGGCTGCCACCTACGGGGGCCCCCTTGGAACAGCTCTTTCAGTCTTATACTGTTGTTTTTGGAGCTTCTTTGTGGGCAATGAATTGTCAAAGTATCCGGCATAATTCCTGTTCCACATTTCCATTTTTGTACATTTCTAATTAGTGTTATATTTCTGCAACGTGTCCCATATGAACCTCTACAAGACCACACTTCACCGCTTCCTCTCATTACAGCTGCAAATCTTTAAAGCATGCCAAGTTATACTTTTATATTTGCCAGCATCTCCCATTATACTTTCAGAGCGTACTTACAATATTTGAAGCGGTGCTAATATATTGCATGACCATCTCTTTCTTGGTTGCAAAGTCTTTCTCGCGCAGTGGTGCTTTTCGATCTTCATTTAGATTCATATCTTCCTGGAGAATAAAATTTAAAAAAAAAAGTTGGGAATGTGATAATATGTACAGGAATATAAGATTGATATAAAACATATTTGTAGCTTTTACCCTAAGCACCGTGATAGCTTACTATACATATGGACTATACATCACTACAAACAAAAGAATGTAAAGGATGAAAAGGATGAAAAGGAGCTAGAGATTCTCATACGTATTCATGAAGTTGGTTCTCTGAGGAAAAGTAGCTCTATGTAACTTGTTATGCACCACCTGGCTACTGGAGTTGTGTGTTGCACTGATGTGGTTTAGTTAGCGCATGAAGTTCTACAAATGTGCCGGACACTTACGGTAATCAACATACCAAAGTAAAGGAAAAACGACAGACACCAGTGTCTGTCCCTTAAGGCTCTCCCTCCGCATGCCATGGCTCTTACAAGGTCCTGGCACCGGGCAGTGTCAAGATATTGTATGTGATGCAGCACTCAGGACATTGAGAATTGCATCGCATATAAGGTCCTGAAGCTGCTCAGCGTCAGGACCTTGTATGAGCCACAGCATGCTGAGGGAGCCGGAGTGAATTCGGTGGGGAGATGCGAAGAGGAGCGGTGAGGGGACCATACAACTTTTTATTTTTATTTTCGGGCGAACAGATGGTGCACGGCCGTTACACCACAATTATGGCGCACGGCCAAACGAAAGATGCAACATTTATTAAGAGGTGTTTGTCGCTTAATAAATCTGCATCTTACTCCAATAATTTATTTATTAAGACTGGCGTATGAAACAGAAGTCTTAATAAATGACCCCCAATGACTTCATACTGTGTTTTGTTGGTTTGTTTTTTTATGTATGTTGCGTGCAAAAATGCAGATTTCATTCCGCTGCAATAGTCGCAACACTTTGCCATCTGTTGTGGGTTTTGCACCCCCATTAAATCCAATGGGAAAAACCCATAAAAGAAAAGCAACTAAAACGCAGCATAACTTGACATGCTGGGAACTTAATAAGTTAACCTGCGGTGCGGAATTTAACGTTTTCTTTTGTTTTTTCTTTGCAGAGTGGGTATAAGATTTTCAAAATCTCATCCACTTTGCTGTGAAGCTTAAGCTTTGTGTTAACCTGCTGCCTTTTTCAGCTGGAAAATAAATATTACCGTGCCCACCGAACTTTAGGAAAGTAAGAAAATAAAAAACACTAGTGTGACCAAAACCAAATAATTAAATATACATAAACAACGTGAATGATACAGCTAAACAGCAATGTATTCAGTGTATTTTGAATATAAATTCCCAGTCTGATCACATACTGCTTCCAAAAAGTCACCTGTAGAGGATAGAGGTTAAATTGCATTTGAAGGGTGGATTTTGCTTTAATCTGCATCCACTCGCAATAAACTCAAAAGAAAAGATCTGAAATTCAGGACAGCAAGCAGATATTGGGAAAAGGTCAAAATGAACGTGCGCATTTTGTTTTCTGGTTCTTTATCCACCGACACTGGAGTCACGGAATGTTTTTCAATATCAAAACAAGACCTGCTCATTTACTAGGGTTGCTAAAATCAATACTTAATCCAAATGTATATCGTACCCCTAGAGAAATGATTACACTGACAATTTGTAGAGACATGGTGGACAGATTTTAGTTGTTTTTTTTCCCCTTCCCTTTCAAAACACCAGACATTTTATTGTAGTTCTAGATTTATCATCAGAAAGAGAACTAAACAAACCTGCAATTTATACACAGTGTAGATTATCCAAGAAAGGCCATAAAAGAATAGTCCGCATACAGGCTGCAATTCTGGCTGCTTTTCAGTTATATTAGGTGAAATGACCACGATTCAGTCACATCGTAGTATTAGCAGAATGCTACCTTGCATCTACATGAAATAAAGGGACATTCGTATCATAGATATTGCTACTATATACTAGTCCTTCTCAATCAATTAGAATATCATCAAAAAGTTAATTTATTTCAGTAACTCAGTTCAAAAAGTGAAACTCATTATATAGATTCATTACACACAGAGTGATCTATTAATAGTTAATGAGAACAGAAAATGTAGTGTCTCAAAAATGATTTTTAATACCGAAATGTAGGCCTACTGAAAAGTACGTACAGTATATGCCCTCAATACTTGGTCCGGGATCCTTTTGCATGAATTACTGCATCAATGCGGCGTGGCATGGGGGCGATCAGCCTGTGGCACTGCTGAGGTGTTATGGAAGCCCAGGTTGTATGATAGTGGCCTTCAGCTCATCTGCATTGTTGGGTCTGGTGTCATCTTCCTCTTGATAATACCCCATAGAGAAGCGCAGTGATACTGTGGTTATTAAACCAGGTATTGGTACTTTTGGCAGAGTGGGCAGGTGCCAAGTCCTGCTGGAAAATGAAATCATCATCTCCATAAAGCTTGTCAGCAGAGGGAAGCATGAAGTGCTCGAAAATTTCCTGGTAGACGCTGCACTGACTCTGGACTTGATATAACACAGTGGACAAACACCAGCAGATGACATGGCTCCCCAAACCATCACTGACTGTGGAAACTGCACACTGGACCGCAAGCAACTTGGCTTGACGCCTCTCCACTCTTCCTCTAGACTCTGGGACCTAGATTTCCAAATGAAATGCAAAATTTACTTTTATCTGAAAACAGGACTTTGGACACTGAGCAACAGACCAGTCCTTTTAAAGGCTTAGGAAACCTTTGCAGGTGTTTTGTGTTGATTAGCTGACTAGAATGTGACACCATGAGTCTACAATCTTCAACTTTTACCCAATATTCTAATTTTCTGAAAGACTAAATATTGGGTTTTCATTAACAGTTAGCCATAACCATCAACTTATCACTCTGTGTAATGAATCTATATAGTGTATGAGTTTCACTTTTTGAATTGAATTACTGAAATAAACTAACTTTTTAATGATATTCAAATTCATTGAGAAGGACTAGTATATATCTGTAGGAGGTAGGACCCACACCTACCTCCAAAATTGCTTGTTTCTGTAATTCCCATATAAATGGATGGAGAGCTACCTCTCCATTCTCCACCTGGATAGAGACCCGCAATCTCTAAATAGGTGCAGTTCCCAGATGTGGGATCCGTGTCTATGAGACATTTATGGAACATCCTGTGAACATGCCATTGTCTATGGTGAGATTAACGTTTTAAAGTGTACCTCCACTTGTGATCCCACTATCTGACCGGACATTGGTCGTGGAAATATGCTCCTTCATGCTGGGCGGTACAGATGCCATGGCAACCGTACAACACCCGGAGAGTAACATGCACGGGTCCCTAATAACTAGAGCTGAATTCTAGCACAATACTCAACGTCGTACGGTTTCCATAGTAACGGTCGCCGAGTGTGCAGGAGCGTCTTTAAACGCATAATGTCAGGTTGGACAGGAGACCACAAGTAGAGGTGCACTTTAAGGGAGTGCATTCTACAACCTCAAAGCATATCGGCTGATATTCTATTCATCCTGACACTACCTGCTGTATTATCCCAACAATAGATTTCTTCTTCCATGCAGACGGACACCAACTTCTAATGACCGGTATCAGGGCAGGACAAGGAGTTAACGAGCAACGGTGACTGGCCGGGCGCACATCTCTCGCTGCGTGCGAGCATGGAATAGGTATGGGTGTTGCGCTTTACCACGAGGCTAGTACGATGTACAATACAATGATTCTGGCACTGCAGGGACTGAGGTTGACAGATGGGCACTAATATGAGCTTTGTGCAGATTCTAGATTGTAGGACCAGGATTGATATTCCATAGATGATGGGACTTACTTCTGACAATGTTGTTCATGCCTTAAGTACCCATCCATCTTTCTAACCGGTAATATCCTCCCCGCCAATAGAAAGGCCAGAATCTTCACTTTTGCAGAGTTTCTTATTGTTCTTATCTTATGCTCACAATTATTAAACAGGTTGTTATTTAGGACAAATCATTTTATGTCAAAAGCATCTCACAATGATAACCTTATGCCAGGGTGCCTCGCTGCAGTACTCCACTTTAATCTGTTGGAGAATCTAGCAGAAAGTTTTTAATTACCGTACAGCGCTACCACAGGGGAATACTAAGTATTTGTAAGGTCCGTGGCTACGGGCTATCAGCTCCAACCTCCCCCTGACAGCCACAAATCGGCAAGCGCTGGCCCCAGCCTCCTCCTCAGGAGACGCCAGCGCTCACCTCCGCCAGATCCCGTATGGTGCGCAGGCACGCTCGTGCTCGCTCTTAAAGGGGCAGCGCACGCACCGGACCTCATGGGTGAACTTTGACCAGTGAGTACCCTAGACTATAAGAGAAGTCCAGCCCTCGAGTTCTATGCCTGAGCGTTGTTGTGTTCCCTATAGTTTGTCTATGTGATGGCCTCCTAGTGTGTTTCCTGTTCCAGTCCCTTTCCCTGTACCTATACTTGTTTCCAGTTCCTGTTCCTAGCAATCCATACCTTCCTGGTCTAGCACGGAGCTGTGCCAAAGTCGTGCTGCGCTACATCCACGTCTGACCTGCTTCACCTCGCCTGACGTCCGCCTGCTACCTAGTCCCAGCCGAGCCTGCCCTGCTGCTGTCTGAGCTGCCACAGGTAACTATAGACAATCACCTGCTCCCTGCTGGCCAGTTGCCTTACCGCCAAGGTGGTACAGCCCAGTGGGTCCACAGACCCTTCGTGACAGTATTAGAGTATCTTATGAAATAAATGGCCTGCCCACGTAAGAATATGACTGGTCCTCCAGAGCAAAAGATGCTCTTCCGTTCTCTGCTCTGGTTAAATCCAGGTTAAGGGACTACCTTCTATTAACTCGAAATTCACGTATAGGGCATCTAAAAAAAATAAAAAAATAACACTATTCTAAACCAGAAAACCCTGTAATGGAGGTCTGCACGTAAAGAGTCCCCCACCACAACCTCTAAAAACATGTACAGTACTATATCATTTGTTTTTGGGGGAACGGTTTAAAAAAAACAAACAAAAAAAACACCTTATATCGATGACCTTTTGTTGACCACATTTAAGCAGAGGTTAATTTTCATGATATAAATTCCATCAAAGCAGAAAATACATTTCCTAGGTGTGCATGGGGTGCAGGTTGTATATAAATAATTCACATTAACTGGTATATGAAATAAAATAGCAAGGGTTGCAAATAATGCAGTTCTGTAATAAAGTACTTCAAGTGCCCAGACCAGACAAGTTAGCAGGTTACATTCCTCACTGTCATCGTTCAGCCATAAGCTTATTTTCTTCTCTATAAATTACAGTAGGTTTAAAATGCTTGTCAATATGAATAATATTATTTTGCTTTAGTTTATTTAAACCGGGCTAACAGGAAAGGCTTCTATTTATATGCTAATTTATATGTGAAGTGTCACATTCCAAGACCACAGAAGAGCTTACCCACAGCCTACTCATTGTAGAATACCCACAAGGTTTAAAGAGACTCTGTCACCACATTATAAGTGGCCTATCTCCCACATAATGAGATCGGCGCTATAATGTAGATTACAGCAGTGTTTTTTATTTAGAAAAACTATTTCCACCAAGTTAGGAGCGATTTTAGCTTTATGCTAATTACTTTCTTAATTCCCAACTGGGCGTGTTTTTACTTTTGACCAAGTGGGCGTTGTGGAGAGAAGTGTATGGAGCTGACCAATCAGTGTCATACACATCTCTCCATTCATTTACTCTGCACATAGTGATCCTGCGTTGTTCAATATGTGCAGTCACATACACACACACTAACATTACTGAAGCGTCTTGACAGTAAATAGACATCGCGTCCAACCAGGACGCGATATCTATTCACAATCCCGATATTTTGTTAACGTTTGTGTGTGACTTACAGCACAGCAAGCGTAATCTCACGAGATCACGCTGTAAATGACAGCACAACGTGATCTCTGTAAGTCACACACAAAGTTACTGAAGTGTCGTGATTGAGAATAGACATGCCGTCCTGGTTCGACGCAATGTCTATTTACTGATAAGACGCTTTAGTAACATTGTGTGTGTATGTGACTGCACATAGTGAACAACGCAGGATCACTATGTGCAGAGTAAATGAATGGAGAGAAGTGTATGTAAGAGATAGGGCATTTATAATGTGGTGACAGAGCCTCTTTAACTACACAAGTAAATGCATATATTTTGTTAATCTACCAGAAAACGTGTATCTACTTTGCTGTATTACATGTACAACTGAACAAAAAAAAATGTTTAGAGCATATATACAGTACTGTGCAAAAGTTTAATTGTGGAAAAATGCTACAAAGTAAGAATGCTTTAAAAGAAAACCTAACACTTCTATTTTTTAATCAATTAACAAAGGTAAGGTGAATTCACAGAGAGAAATCTAAATCAAAATCAATATTTGGTGTGACCACACTTTGCCTTGAAAAAAGCATCAATTGTTCTACGTACACTTGCACAAAGTCATGGATTTTGTAGGATTATAGTCAGGCGTATGATTAACCAATTATACCAAACAGGCGAGAATTATCATAATTTTCAAATGTAGGTTTAAACAGTCATTAACAGTAACAGAAACAGCTGTGTAAGAGGCTTACAACTGGGTGAGAAGCAATCAAAGGCCACATGCACAAGATAGTGTTTTTTCTCAGCGTGCTATCCGTTTTTTTTAATGGATAATACACTGACCCATTCATTTCTCTAGTCCCCTGCACATGACCGTGGTTTTCACAGATCCATGTGGGGGCCTTGGGACCGAGCCACAAAACAGAGCTGTTCCCATTCCTGTTCGTGTTTGTGGCTCAGTCTCATCCTTCAAGTGCATGGAGGCTGGATAACCACGGACAGCCATCAGTGCGCTATTCGTGTTTTGCAGATCCGTTGTTTATGGACCACAAACGGTCGTGTGCATGTAGCCAAACTCTGCTACAAAGGTGAAGTTGTGGACAACAGTTTCTTGTCAAAGGTCCACCATGTCAAAACTGAGCACGACAAGGATATGAGGTAGATATACTGCATCAGCAAGGTCTCTACCATGGAAAGATTTCAAAGCAGATTGGGGTTTCAAGATGTGCTGTTACAGCTATTTTGAAAATGCATAAAGAGGCAGGCAACATTGAGGACCGTAAACACAGTGGTGGCCAAGGAGACTTCGTGCAGCAGATCAAAGACACATCATGCTTACTTCCCATCGAAATCAGAAGATTGCCAGCAGTATCACCAACTCAGAACTGGAAGAAACCAGTGGGACCCAAGTACACCAATCTACTGTTTGGAGAGGAAGTTGTCTTCATGGAAGAATTGCGCCCAAAAAGTCATACCTTCGACGTGGAAACAAGGCTAAGGGAATCAACTATGCACAAAAACATAGGAACTGGGGTGCAGAAAAATGGCAGCAGGTGCTCTGTACTAATGAGCTGCGACAGAAGACAAATTGTTCGCCAAAAGCCTGGAGAGCGGTATAATAACGTGTCTGCAGGCAACAGTGAAGCTGCATTTCAGCAATTGGAGTTGAGGATCTGGACAGTATTAAAGGGGTTTTCCAGCCAATAAAAATTGAAATCTCCTGAAGATAGTCCATCAATTTTTATTGGCTGGAAAACCCCTTTGTGTCATCAATGCTGAGAAATACAGGCAGATATTATCCATTATGCAATACCATCAGGGAGGCTTCTAAATGGCTCCAAATTTATTCTGCAGCAAGACAATGACCCCAACCATACAGCCAATATCATTAAGAACTATCTCTCAGCATAAAGAAGACCAAAGAGCCCTGGAAGTGAGGATATGGCCCCCACAGAGCCCTGATCTGAACATCGAGTTGTCTGGGATTACATATTGACAGAAGGATTTGAGGAAGCCTACATCCACAGAAGATCTGTGGTTAGTTCTCCAAGATGTTAAGAACCACCTCCCTGCCGAGTTCCTTCAAAAACTGTGTGGAAGCACACCAAGGTCTTAGTCACCCACAGACTAAGGCAAGTATGCCGAAACACGCGTCGGGTGGACACGTATCTATTGCTCTGCTTGTGTATCATATTCGTGGTATAGTATGGTTGTTTGCATTTTGACCACATCATGGGTTACCTATTTCTAATGTTATACTATATGCAGCTTAATGCTTATCATTAGAATCTAGCATTATTTAGAATGTTTGTGCAATTTGCATCTACACAACGTTTGGTGAACCACCGTGTTAATATCCTATACTACACTATACTTATGTTTACTCCAATGTCTATCAGAGCTTAAGATTAGGCTGTCCACTTTTTTTAGAACTTGTCCACACACAACGGAATTGCTTCAGCAATTCCGTTGAAAGTCAGAGGCTTTCTGCAGTGGCAAAAACACACCATTTCCTGCATTTTTTACGGCAGAAAATGGTGCGGAAATTGCGGCGTTTTTACCAATGTTAGGAGACGGAGACAGCTCCTCTGAAAAAATTAGCAATTCTGCACATTTTCCGTAGCAGGAATTGACATGCAGCGGTCAAAAAAAAACACGCACCGAGGGTCAATTTCCGCTCTGAAATCTTACGCATGTGGATGAGATTTGTTAAATCTCATCCACTATGCTGCTACTGTATTCTGCTGCGTTCTTTCCAGCCGGAAAAAACGCAGCAATTCCGTTACGTGTGGATGAGCCTTTAGAGAGCATGGACATTTTTTGTGTTCGATATTTGTCAATAAAGGTTTTTCCATATTTTTGATACTCAAAAATTAAAATTTTCATATTTTTCTCTTCTTTGGTTTAAAAATCTACTTATGATGCAGGCAATACATACTAGTCTTTTGACCACCCGCTAAAAAAAATTAATTTGTTTACACAATTGGTATAATCTGGTGGGTGATCACTACTCTACTTGTTGGTTATATTGGGTCGTTCTTTGCTTAAAAGGTTGGTATGGTCTTTTTTTTCCACTGTACTTAAATCATAAATAAAAAATCCTTTTAAAAAGTGTAACTAAACGTTTGACAAACTTCTGATATGTCATAGTGACATGTCAGAAGTTTGGATGGGTGGGGGTCCGAGCACGGACACCCCCACCGATCGCTAGAACGAAGCAGCTGAAGCATTCGTGTGAGCGTTCAGCGCGTTGGGGCTGTTCGGCTTTTTACAGAAATCAATGTATCGGTGTACGGACTCCATAGAAAGTCTATGAGGCCGTACTCCAATACATCGGCTGTCCTCAAAAAGCCGACCAGACACGAAGCGGCTGAGCACTCACACGAGCGCTTCAGCTGCTTCGTTCTATCGATCGGTGGGGGTCTCAGTGCTCGGACCCCCACCAATACAAACTTCTGACACGTCACTATGACATGTCAGAAGTGTGTCAAACATTTAGCTACACTTTAATATATATTTTCACTTTTATATTACCTAATATTTTGCAGAATAGTGCATTATATTCCTTTTTTTCACCTTTTTTTTTTTATTACATTTTTTTTCCCTTACTTGTGATTTTGGAATGTGTTTCCCAAGGGGAACGCAAAATTTCTATGGCACAGCTGCCATCCCAAGGATAATAACCAGGCATTATACTGGACAAGGTTGTTGTACGCTGAGTGCTCTTCCAAATCATAAAAGATAGAAGAGATTCTCTGTTTTCTACTCTGTTATAGGGGCACTATTGTATCTTTCCAATTCCTGAAAGTTGTGTGTGGGTGTTATTGTTTCCATTTATGTATCTATATATGGTCCCTTCCTATATGTCTGTATGTGTGAACCCTCCATTTGTTTTGGAAGATCTGTTTTGTAAAACGTTTTATATGGTTTTTTTTATTCACTTGTCCAAAAACGTTTTTCAGCTAAATAAAATATATAGAAAAAACCATGGACCACAAATACAGCTGTGTAGAAAAGCCATATAAACGCGTGTGTAGACCTTGCTCTGACTGAATGAGATATGTGGTCCTTTGATGGAGTCAAGATTTACATAGGAGGCCCCCACAATATAGATGGTTGACTACCACTAGCCTTACAGATGATAATAAAATAGAGGTTTTACTTTAATCTACAAGTTTTAAACATAATTCTGGCGCTGAAAACATGGTATCATTCCATATATTTGGCATCCATAACTATAATTACTAAAAAGATAATGAATACTCTCATTCAGGGAGCTTATGTAGGTTCTAAAAAGAAACTCATGGCTCACTGTGGTCTCGGAAACCATGAGTTAAATTAATGGATAGTAATGATATTCATTTCGAACGCATTAGCGCTCAAGTAAGCAATATACGTTAATACTAGCAGATATTACTTAACTGCTTAATCCATACAACCTTCCCATCTAATGTAACATCACAGGACGAACATCTACTCATAATATAATAATCAGTACTCATTTTGCCAAATACCCTTTAATCTGTCCGTGGTTAAGTTTTACTATTGATTTCCCATTTATAATTAATAATGAAAAAAAAAAAAAAGAAATGAGTCTATCATTCCCATAATAAAAGGGGCATTTGCCTGATTTTCCCCTAAAGCTATAATTAAAGTAACGGATTATCGTGCTCATAGTGTTTTAATCAGATATGAAACCATAAAGCTTCCCAAGCTTCGACATAATTACGTTTTTAAAATCTATTACATAACCTAATAGAACACAATTTACAATTATAAGGAAAACTATTGATACCATTTATCTTTTGGAGTTAGGTTCATCTGGCTTTAGGCCAGGACTAAACCGTAGATTCTGCAGAGCACTGTCCTATTGGAGCATTCAGTGCAATTTCACATCTCAATAAAATTCACTAGAATTGGACAAAAGGTGCAGTCTTAAAGGTGCAGTCATTAATAAAATCTGCAATTACAACAGATTATTGAAAATGCATAGTTTTTATGAAAAAGGCATACAGGCAGTCCATGGGGGTTCCTATGTTCTAATATTTTTGCTATAGGAGCCATCTTTTATTGTGCCACAATAAGGAGGACATGTTCGGAGCACAGCCTCTGGGCATGCGCAGTGCACAGCCCCGTCCTGCAGTCTCTAATTTAGAACATGAGCGATACAGACAGCGGTCTGCCTGGGTTGTTTGTAACCATAGGAGAAAAGGACGTACGGCGCGGATATGTGCAGATCCACTATATTATTGTCAAAAAGGACCTGCCAGCGGTCACGTGGGATGGGATGACAGCCCACCTTCAAAGCAGAAAGTGCCATGGAGCACATTGGGGGCATCAAGCAGCAAAGAAGTGGTAGGTAAGTATTCTAAATGATATAAAACAATGTAACAGCTAGTTTTTTTTTAGTACACTTTAGCTCTAGGATGTCTGTTTGATAAAAGTGGGAGGTGAAACAACCCCTTTAACTCTACTATATCAGAAAGACTTGGATTCGCTATGGTTGAACCTATAAACACAAAACCATCACATGACACTGCAAGGTATCTGGAGTCAGCATTTAAAGGCAAACTATGGCTCGTTTCTTAAAGGGAACTCGTCACATTTAAAATGTAGTCCGATCAGTAGGCTACATGTTATAGCGCAAGAAAAGCTTGGTCAGAAGAGACACCAGGCCTGCATTGCAGGAGGAGTAGACACCCTGGGAATGGGGGCAGTTGAGTGCTTGTTTAAGTGTGTGGCACCAACTACAAGGGGCACTGAGTGTGGCACTATCTACCTGGGCTACCAGTAGTTGTCAGCACTTATCTAGTAGCCTGGCACTTTTTTTTTTATTAGAGCTTGTAATATAAAGGCTGGTGGATGAGTGCAAACTAATGCTTAGAACATAAAAACCCGAGGGTAGCAATATCGTGGCGAAAATAACGTCCCTTTAGAAATCCTGTGTTTGCCTCTGAGTTTAGTTGCAAAAGATTCAGTATGACTTGTAATTTATAGCTCTAAATACCTGCTCGCTCTCTAAACAGGCGTTCAGTGGGCGGTCCTATTCAATGATTGACAGCTGTCTCGGATACTGGGAAGACTGTCAATCATTGAGTGAGATTGCCCACTGAACTCCTAAGTTTAGAGAGAGCAGGTACTTAGATCTATAAATGACAAGTTATACTGAATCTTTTAAACACAAAACTATATATCAATCTGTTCAGTTCTTCCTGCTCTATAACATGCTGCCTGCAGATTGGACTGCATTTTCAACGTGATTTTTCGCTTGAAATCATGAGCCAGTGCTGTTTTTCTAGTTATCCGCCCAATAAGACATCGGCTGCAGGTTGCCCGTGTGTTGCACAGCATCAGATGACAATGGCATATCTCCATCATCCTGAGCGATCTGTCAGTTCTCCAGATTGTTACCTGTTAAATACATATGGCTAAAAATCTCTCCCTACAGAAATGTTTAGACTTACAGTAGCACTGCAACCAAACATGCGTTCTGAAATCAGCAATATGTACGCCCATATTACATTATTGGTATAGTCCTATAATACAGCGAGACAGCATCATCCATAATGTTAAGTGCCGTGCTCAGAGCCACTATTTCTGCATTGAACCGAGAGTTTCATACAGGAAAACCTGAGACTAGGGACAATTCCTTATGAAGTGAACATTTGTACAGTTCATAACAGAAACGATGAATATAATGTCCAGGCATTCTCATCAATGTTATTTTACACTACTGTCCCTGGTCTCAGGCACACACGGACTAGTCATGTTACGTCACTTCCCATCCCAGTTGCCTAAACCCAGTGAGGAATGATGGATCATTTGGGAAGCATCTATTTACTTATTTAATTGGTGCAATTTTGAAAGTCACCTGCAGGGGTGTGAACTAGGGAGATACAAGCTGTAACTTACATGCGACAGTCCATTTAGTCCTAAATCCGCTATAATAAAAGACAGCAAACCACTATTTGTTTTATAAGACAATCACCCAAGTCCTCACATAACCCAATTCATTTTAATTATACGACTTTCAAATTACATTAAGAGATATTAAATTTTGGCTAGTCAACTATCTCCAGCTGTTAAGATGAAGAAATGAAATCATTACCAAGTAAATCAGAAGGATACAATAAGCGTCTTGCTACATTCATTCTTTGTATTAAAATATACAAGATCATCAGTCAGTTTCCAAATAAACAAAATAAATGCAGCAGTAAGGTAAACCGCTATTAACACTTCCAGGACGTCTGCCTCCACGGTTAGTTCATTTTTAAAAAAAAAATTTTTCCTTTCTTTAACAAAAACCTATTACAACGAAAACACGTCCATAAAACATACGCGCTATAATGGGGTTTTTAGTTCCTGCTGCGTTTATGAACTGAATTACACGGTGCACTTTAATTGACTAAACCAACATCTTTGCATTGATTCAGCCTCCGCATATTCCATTCGATGGACAAAGGGAGCTTGTGAAAATGAATTGTGAGCATGCAAGAGAGCAACTTGGCATTGCAGTTAAAACAGGAAACAGAGAAATAACGAGGTTGTTATACACGGCTAAATTTTGGTTATATCTCTCAATTTAATGCATTCCTAACCTTGTACATGTATATCACCCTCCTGTATGTATGTACGTGTATCTGTATTCTTTTTTTTTTTTTTTTTTTTTCCTTTTTATTGTAAAAATTTGGCTGTTAGCCTTGAAAATAAAGAATTTAAAAAAAAAAAAACAGGAAACAGAGCGCATTTATGTATGTTACATGCTACAATTTTGTAAATATCCGACTTGTGATCGGAATTATATATTGGTTGTGTAAAGAGTTTTCATGTATCGAGATTCCTTAACCTGATAAGGACACAGCCAGTTTTGGCCTTAGATAGCACCCCCACCACCATGTAGATCATAACCCACCTTGTAGATCGCAGCAGCAACCCCTCCCTTGTAGATAGCACCCCGACCCCCCTTGCAAATCGCAGGACCACCCGCCTCCCTTGTAGATCGCACCCCCGCATGTAGATCTCATTCCCACCCCTGTAGATCGCACACCCACCCCTTGTAAATCGCAGCACCACCACCCTCCCTTGTAGATCGCACCCCCGCATGTAGATCGCACCCCCTTCCTTGTTGATCGCGCCACTGTAGCTGCCACTAGGAGCTGAATCCCCGGCCAGAGGTTTCCGACACTTTGGCCGGGGATTCAGCTCCTATTGGGAGCTACAGTGGCGCGATCTATAAGGGGCAGGGGGATGTGGTGCGATCTTCAAGGGGGGTGCAATTTACAGTGGTGCGATCTATAAGGGAGGGGGGTTGTGGTGCGATCTACAAAGTACAAGGGGGGGTGTGATCTGCAAGGGGGGTGCTATCTACAGCGGAGCGGTACCTACAGGGCAGTGTGGCTATGTACTAGGAGTCCCTGCTTCCCCTGCTGTTGCGTGCTGTATAATTTTCTTCAGTACAGAACAGCAGTTCCATGGGGAAGCAGAGACAGAATGGGACGGACCAGGCAGTGACGAGACAGAACAAGGCGGACCAGTTTGCCAAGTCCTTATATCTATTACAAATGCTTGCAATTTTACTCCGGCACAAAGATTTTAATACATTAAATGCTGCGGTTTCCAATTTTACATGGTCATTGACTAAATTACCAATTTCTTTTTTTTAAGGCAAGAAGGGGTAAATCTCCCACATCCAAGGGACTATAATATGGCCTGGTCATAAAGAGATGTCATGGAATTAATCATATGGATTATTATTCCAACTATCAATTAGATTCTGCGTTAGTGGGAAACTGGAATCTTGCAAGCCTCCTACATACTAAATTCGAACTTCTCCCATCACGTCATACTTATACTCCATACGGAATAATTCTAAATGTTTGGAATGTTCTGTTTCCATATTTTTTTTTTAACATTTTCTGATCATTAACTGGATCCTGTGATTTCCACAATTGAAAAAAACCTTTCCTCCTTGGTGTTGCAATTTCAATGTTGAGGAGTTTATTTCATGGAATGTGGCTCTATGCTGAATCCCAACAATTTTGGAAACTTGTTTTAGAATATAATCAAGTGGGTCTCGGATATCTCGCTGCAGATTGCTCCCAGACCGCTTTCTTTTATTGGTGCCACATGATTCTGCAGATGAAGACTTCGGGACTTGACCACTGCCGGTACACATAATACAAGTAGCAGCAAAGAGCTGTTTGTTAAGAAACGGTCTGGCGTTTTATTACATGTCATTTTCCGAAACTGAAATAAACAAGCTCATGGCTAAATTTCAAAACACATATTGGTACCCAACACAGGAATTAAAAGGGGGACTGAAGAGGTTAATAGCGGGGAAATAAACACTTAGGGGAAAAGTGTTTGAGCAATTTCTCCTAAAAACTAAAAAATTACCCGCCAGACAAGGGTTGTTGTTTTTTTTGCTTTCTAGGTTTTTCCATTTTCCATTATTCTGTAGGCTAAATTACAGCCTTTTTGCTTTGCTATACTGGACCCTGAAAACTGATACATTGTATTTATGCTGGAAAACATTGTATATACGTCATCAATAAAAATAAATAAAAAAATTACACACATGGGGTCTTATTAAGAAAATTCCCCTGAAACGATAATATTAGTCTGTTATATGAAAACAACCAGAAGTTTTACACAAAGATTCATTATTAAAACCCAGCACAGTCCATAAAAACAATCCACTCACCATCATCTTTTCAAAGAGCGCCAAGATTTCTTTATCCGACAGCTGCTTCTGTGGAAAGTCTTCATATTCTGAAGAAGTGGACCAGTCGCTGCCAGTGTTGGCGCTCTTCACATAATGCAAATTAGGACGATCTTTTCTGCTTCCAGGAATTCTAATGCTGGCAAATCTATCCAACTGCAAATAAATGAAAAATGTAATTAATTGCTGCAAACAGAGGGAAAATACTTCGATGTATGACATAAGGAATAAATCCTGTACAGTGATCACCAGATCACTCCTTAAAACAAGAGTTCCAATTACATATTTAGAGGGGGACCCTCATTTTGATGTTATTAAAATACATTTTGTTCCATGGAATCTGTGCAAAGTTCTGGTACTTCCGGATTTTTTTTTTCTCAGCCGCATATATCTCTGTGATAGATTTATATTAGAAGACAAGCTTTTACTAATAAGCATCTTATGCTCTGCAACCACTTTCCTGGAAAATCAATGAACGCTTTTTTATGTGAGGGAACGTGGAACGGTAAGAATCGCTTAAAGGGTTAAGGCCGTTTTACACCGGCTGACACTCAGCCGGTGCAGCGAGTGCCGATCTACGAGACATCGTCAATTAGCGCTCGCTTGCTCCTGTCACACGGAGCTATGGATGGGAACGAGCAGTCTTTACTCCGATTGCTCGTCCCCATACATTATAATGTCGGCAGCGCGTCTCCCTGTTGTGCTGCTGACAACGAGAATATTAAAAAAAATTAAAACGATACGACCAGCAGATGATCCAGCGTTTGCTCGTTCATCTGCTGATCGCTGCCCTTTTTACACAGGGCAATTATCCACAACGAGCGTTATATTAACGCTCGTCTGCCCGATAGTAGTCCTGTGTAAAACCCTGTTTATTCAAAGCAGGAACATGTTTGGCATATCCACAGAATAGGTCATAAATGTCTAATAAGTATAGGTTTAAGAGGTGAAATTTCCCGACCCCTTTCCCGCCTCCAGGTAGCGTAGTAATGGAGAGGTGGCCACGCATGTGAGCAGCTCTCTACATTCATTCCTTTGGGAGTCGCAGAAACAGCCAATTAGACCACTCCGCTCCTGTGGATATAAATGTCCATGGTGGGAATACCAGTTTAAACAAATAAAATACATAATTGTACAATGATTGAAGTCCTCATTCACACAGATGCATCAGATATCTATAGAACTGCAAGCGGCAGGGGTTAAGTCCCTGCGGCTCCATAGTAAAGCAGTATAGGACTCCAGTATGTGCTGCCGTACAGCCTCCTTCACACGGCTCTGATGTGCGTACATAGTGATGTGTAAATGAATGGGGAGAAGTGTATGACGCTGATTGGTCACTGATTGGTCAGTGTCATACACTTCTCTCCACAACGCCCACTTGGTCAAAAAGTTAAACACGCCCAGTTGTCCATTATTAAACTCATTAGCATAAAGCTAAAATCGTTCATAACTCCGTCAAAAATGATTGTTTTTCTAAATAAAAAAACACTGATGTAATCTACATTACAGCGCCAATCACATGGTGTACAAGATAGGCCACTTATAATGTGGTGACAGAGCCTCTTTAAAGGGGTTGCCCAGGCATGGGGTAGTTTATCCACAGGTCATGGGCAGTTCCTAAGAATAGGAGAAGAGCTGCAGTACGCTCGCTATACATTGTACGGAGCCATCTGCTTCTGGCACCAACCACTGCATAACTTCCGGCACCCGGAGTAAGACTGAGCAGCTGTTCGGTTGTCAGACCCCCACCAATCATATACTGATGATCTATCGATACTATTGCGATGCTGTGCACACTTAAATGGTTCAATACCGTGAATTCATATGTTTCGATACTAAGCTATGTGACTAGCATGATGCTATGTGACTTGCGCTGGTGCAGAAAGTGTGCATGCGCGCGATCAGGAGCGGGTCAATGGCTGTAATACACAGCCACACTAACGGCGGAGATCAGAGAAACCTCTGATCTCCGGTGTGTCCCCTTAAATGCCGCGATCAAAGCGGACCGCAGCATTCAAAGGGAAAATCCCACTTTAATCACATTACAGGCAATCCCTGTGACGCCATGGAAGGACATACCTTATGAAAATATAGCCCAGGGTCCATTGAAGGAACCCAGGGCTGTCTGACCATAATTCCTGTTAGGGCATACTTCGTTATGTCCTATCAACTGCCTTTGTACTATCAGCACAAAGGCTATTGTACTGGCATATAGATATATGCCAGTGCATTAAAGTTAAATAAATCTAAATCAAAAAGTTATATTAACTTTAAAAAAATAATGTCAAATAAAATCTAAATACACAAATGCATATTTTGTACAATAAATATTACACACATTTGGTATCGGCGTTACTGTAATAACCTGCACAACAAATTTATAGCATTATTTAAAGCCATGATGTAAAAAAGAAAAAAATTTCTTTGCATTTTTGGCAAAATCAAAATTCCTATAAATTAAACGATAATGTAAATGTAGCCAAAAACGGCACCTTCGCAAAGTACAACTCATTCCACAAAAAACAAAGTTTCACACAGCTACATCGATCGAAAATAAAAAAAAGTTATGAACGCTGGGATGCGAAGAGGATAAAAATAAAATTATTCTATCCTTAAGTATTGTTTTGGTATCCAGACTCGCAATACTACACAAAGCATCTTTACAGCAATTCAATCTGATGTATTGCTTTCTGATATAAGTCACTATCTACTACTGGGAAACGTGAGGCCAGTGGTAATAGGAATTCCAAATACAGCGGTAGATTACATTTTCGTATGACAAATGACACGATGTAGTGCAGGATATACACTAAATAAAGCCATTTGTAACGTCACATGTAGATTATATCATGATGGAATAAATATAAAAAGCAAGTGAAATGTGACCTACTCAAATTTTTTTCAATTTGTACGAAATATTAACAGCATGCGCTGGTACACAACAAACCTCTCAGGGACATTAAAGTGCCTCTGGTTCAGCTTATATGCCTTGGAAGAACGGGGAGATTTGTGGAGTGTGAAAAAAAACATGGCACTTTCACACAAGTTTGGGCTGAATTTTTACCTTCGAGATCCAGTTTTCTTTTCCACTGGTCATCTGAACAAACTTGGCTTTCAGATCCTACACCCACACCTATTAAATTATAATGGTCTTTCAAGTATGACAATTCTTCAAACACTTTTTGCGGATTAGATTTAGGTTCAGTTTTTCCAGACAGATATTGATTTTTGAAGCAGCAATTTAGATAACTGCAGTAGATACTTATGTTCAAAACTAAATCCATTACAAGCACCGAAACAAAAGAAAATAGACTTAATGAAAGACAATTATGAACTTAATACTCTATTTTGAGTATAATATATACTGTTCAATTACAAAACAAAGTAAATATTTAAGGCATTAGATTATCTAGGAGGGCGTCTCATAGAAAATACAGTATATATTCTAACTAGTTATGCCAAGTTTTCCTGTGTCCAGTGGCGGATCCTCATATGGGCGGTTCGGGCAGCTGTCTGGGGCCCAAGGCTCCCAGGGGACCCATGTTCGACTGAACCCCACATAACCTGAATAAACTATGCAGGGCTGCTGCTAGCCATATTCTAGTGGTCATCGGTCTCACATGCTGATGAAGAGGTGGGGAGGGGTGCAGGGGGACGTCATTTGCAGGGACGAGCTAGGCCAGGGTGTGCGTGCATATA